>NW_007740404.1:0-936 GCF_000696425.1 Galeopterus variegatus | reverse complement strand
AATATAGAACAAGTTTAGGAGAAATGACTATGATATTAATTCCTATCCATGAATATGATATACCTCTCCATTATATAAGCATTTTTAATAGCTATTTTATACGTTTTATTCTCTTTAGAGGTCTTACATATATTTTGCTAGATTTGTTTCTAGGCCTTTGATATTCTCTAGTGCAATTATAAATGGTTTTTTCCCTTTCCCTATTGTGTTTTATACCTTAGTACTTTTTTTAATCTAAATTTATGCCAGTAAGGAGTTCCAGTCAAGATAGCGGAGTAGTCAGTTCCTGCTGTCACTCTCTCCCACAGAGCGACCAATTTGCAGCTATTGAGGAGCAGCGACGGAGGACCAGGGATCTGTGCTGGAGCAGACGGGAGCCGGATGCCGTGGGGCCCCAGCTCAGGTTGCTCCCCATCACATGGAGAGACTTTAGAGCTTCTGGGCCCACACGCTCTGAGCCTGCCAGGCCAGAGAAGGCAAGTGGGGTGGGACATCTGGACCAGGCCATCCCACCACTGGGAGAAACTTAACAGCCTCAGGGCTCCCAAACCTTGAGCCAGCCCAGCCAGAGAAGGCAGGTGGGGCAGGACTTCCAGCCCAGGCAGGTCCCTGCCACCAATAGAGTCCTGAGTGGCTTGGGGACCCCACACTCTGAACCAGCCATGCTGGAGAAGACAGACAGGGTGGGACTTCCAGCCCAGGCTACTTCCTGATGCTCAGAAGCAGCAGTCCCTTCAGAATCCAAGCCAGACATCAGGGTGAAACAAGTGGATTGTGATATCCCTGGCCACAATGACAAAACACCAAAGGAAAAATATCAGAAATATGAAAAGTCAAGAAAGTACATCGCCACCATAGGAAAATGATAACTCTCAAGTGCTAGATCCTATAGAACAGGAAGTCTTTGAAATGACACACAAGGAATTTAGAATAACT
>NW_007740403.1:29695-30330 GCF_000696425.1 Galeopterus variegatus | reverse complement strand
CATTATTCTGCTTAGCACAGTCTGCCCTCAGGCCCTTAAAGATTTAGGTTCATTCTATGTGCAATATGAATTCACTCCATCCCAACTCCCCCAAAAGTCTCAACCCACTACAGCATCAATGCAGGGTGTAAAATCGAATTTAAATTTTATCAGTTCAAAAGCTCCAAATCTCATCTAAATCTGCTAAAACAGGTATCTGGTGAGACTCTGTACATGATCCATCCTAGGGCGATATTCTTCTCCATCTGTAGATCTGTGAAAACTAGAATTCCACACCTCAATGTCATCATCTGTAGAATAGGGGTATTAAAAGTTTGATAGTTCCCATCTTTTATCTATCAGTCAGGGTTAAACCAGAAAAGCGGAACCAATAGAAGATTAGAAATAGAAAGAGAGCAGGGGAGTCCAAGCAAGGCTGGGGGCTTCAGAGAATAAGATCGTAAATGGTGGGAGACAGGTATGAGATCCACCTGTGTGTAAGGGGCCAGAAAGGGGGTGAGTGTGGAAAGCTGGCAGCTCGAAGTCAGGGGAGTCTGGATCTCAGGCCCCTCTCAGGCTCTCTCATGAGCCCCCTGACCTTTCGGAGGTCTAGACCATGCTACATTGCAGACACATAATGGAACCCCTTGTCAAAG
>NW_007740403.1:26267-27409 GCF_000696425.1 Galeopterus variegatus | reverse complement strand
GCTGCACAAAAAGTCTTCCCTAGGGAAACAGCAGCAAAGCAGCAATTTAAACAACCACACACTCAAGTACTGGTCCCCACAGGAAGTTCCCCTGTGTTAGAAGCAAAGGGCAAAAAATTAGTTCCAGCCTAGGCACACCACCAGCACCTTGTGGCCATCCTGGTAACAAGAGGCTTAGATCCGAGGACCGGACCCCACTCCCACTTCCAGGCAACCTGTGCCAGTGCCTCGGGGCCAGCACGGGGACCCGAGGCATAGAGAAGGGGACTGGACCTCTCTCCCACAACCGGGCACATCATGCCAGCACCTTGGAGCCCACCTGGGGACCCGAGGTATGGAGAAGGGGACCAGACTTCTCTCCCACAACTAGGCACACCTAGCCAGCACCATGAGTCCTGCCCAGGGACCCAGGGCATAGAGAAGGGGACTGGACCTCTCTCCCACTACCAGACACGCCGCACCAGCGCCTTGGGGCCTGCCTGGAGACCCCAGGCATGGAGAAGGGGACTGGACCTCTCTCCCACAACCAGGCCTACTGTGCCAGCACCTCAGGGCCCGCCCAAGGTCCTGAAGCATGGAGAAGGGGACTGGACTGCCCTCCCTGGACCTCTCTCCCACAACCAGGCACACCACGCCAGCACCTCAGGGCCCGCCCAAGGTCCTGAAGCATGGAGTAGGGGACTGGACTGCCCTCCCTCAACGAGGCACACCATGCCAGTGCCTCAGGGCCCACCCGGGGCATGGAGACAGGGACTGGACCCTCCTCCCACAACCAGGCATGCCACGCCAGTGCCTTGGGGCCCACCCAGAGACCCAGGGCATGGAGAAGGGGACAAGACCACCCTCCCTCAACCAGGCACACCATGCCAGCACCTCAGGCCCTGCCCAGGGACCCGGGGCATGGAGAAAGGGACTAGACCCCCCTCCCCCAACCAGGCACACTAAGCCAGATCCTTGGGTCTCACCTGGTGACCTGAGGCATGGAGAAGGGGACTGGACACACCTCCCACAACCTGGCACATGGCACCAGCGATTTGGGGCCTGCCCAGGAACCAGAGACATGGAGAAAGGGACCAGGCAAACCCCACAACCAGGCATACCGCCAGTGCCAAGGAGCATACCAGAAACAGCACCTCCATGTA
>NW_007740403.1:23851-26257 GCF_000696425.1 Galeopterus variegatus | reverse complement strand
GCATCTGCTCTATGATAATATTGGGGGACCCGATCACATCTCTCAGCATTGGACAGATCATTTGGGCAACAAATTAACAGAGTAACCATGATTCTTTCAGAAGGAGAGAAGAAATCTAGGGTGATTAGAGGTGGGAGGGGGAGGGAATGGGGGAAGGGGAGAGATTGGACAAGGGGCGTAAAGAATAATTACGATTTTTAACAATATATATGCTAGTAATATTGATTTGATCAACATATCTCAATGTTCAACCCCCGAAATATGTATAATCAATTTTTATTCAATAAATAAAATAAATTAAAAAATAAATAAATAAAAATAATAGCACCTCCCTCAGAGTCCAGGTGAGGACTCAGGGAGATAATCCTCATAACATGCCCAGCACAGAAGATGCACTCGATCAAAGGCACCAGGCATCACCCGAGCTGGGGGTCTGGAGGGGCTTTTAGACGGTGAAGCCTGGATCCACAGGAAGGGTTGTTGTCATTCCCGCAACTGTCATTCACTTTATGTCCCTTCCAGAATCCAGTGTGGGGGCCCATGACTGTACCTCTCCTGCCCCCTGCCATCTCGTGTCTCCTCATCCAGCTTTGACGGTGAGGATCTGGTGCAAGCTTGGTCAGCAGAAACAGATCCTCTGTGCTCAAGAAAACTGTCCATTTACCTTGCGAATCTCACTGAGATGGTCATTTTCCTCTCCCTGATTAACGGCGGGTGCAGAGAGGTACCCAGGGTCCACTTTGCGCCTCTGTGAGCAATCCGGGCAGCACACACCCTCCCCCATTCCACCCTCGCCAGCAAGGGGCTCAGCCCTGACAATTTTGGGAAATGCAGCCAATACTTTTAAGACACATTATGTGAAAAGCAAAATTTCCACACTATGAGCTGTTCCTTCCTTCTCCCTTTTGTTTTCTTCTGAATGATCAGATCTCTCGCTCATTCTTCTGTCTCATGGAAGATCTCTAAAGAGCGATGATTCTAGGAAATTCATGAACTCCTGGGAAGTTGTGACTCCAAAAAACATACTCACTTGCAGCATGAAATATGGCTGTGTGTGTAAACCCAGGTGATTTCATGGGGCCACCGCAGCACTGTTGGCTTCAATTGTTTTGCTGTAGAGCTGTCGTTATCTGCTCCTAACTGATGCCCGTGGCTACAGTTTCAAATGGTGATGCCGGGGCAAGTGATGCAGTGTATGTAGGTCTGTCTGCCCTGCCCCGCCAGGTAAGGCAGCCAGGTCACCTGGACCCTTTCACCTGTTCAGCACCCTGGAGCCCAGGCCCCTTCTTTGGCTGACTCCATCCTTGGGCCTCCATGCCCTGACGCTGGTCCTGTCTCTGCACCTATGTCCATGGCCTTGGTGTTGGTTGGGTCTGTGAGTCTTGCTCTTCCTAACGGTTTGATACCATCTTTGGGTTCTAACACACACGCGCCGCACCACCCCCCGTAGAACTGGGCAGATGGCCTGGCAACTGGAGCGGGACTGGGTTTTATATCATCCTCTGGGCAAGAGGCCTGTGCCCTGGCCCCAGACATTAGGGCACCCTGCCTCTCCCCATGGGACAAGGAATCCATGGAGCAAGAAGGACGATGTGCCCACCTGAAGTCTGCCTGACACCTCCCACCTTGACCACTGTTTGGTACCTGGGACCCCAGAATTCCCTGCCCGATGACCCAAAAAAACCCACCTTCCTCGCCCAGGTGGGTCTGTCCTCTTGAGGGTGGACGGCACCCAGGCCAGAGGGGTGGTGAGGGGCAGCTATTCATGGGGGTTGTGGAAGGAGTTTGATCATGCATACCGGGGGTCCATATACATGTGAGCCCCTCATGGTGTGAGATGGACTTGGGATAGGAAGAGAAGGGGGTGGGCCAAGGAGAGGCCAAGGCCAGTCGCCTTATACATACTCCACATCTGGGATGGGACCCAGGAGGCTTGAGAACTTTAAAATCAAAACTGGTCTCTCAAGTTGTAATAAAGCTGTACTTGTCAAGGTAGGAGGATAGGACATCTTTTGTTTACCAGTTTGTTAGTTTGATTTATCATTTGTCAAAAGACAAAATCGCAACAAATTGAGTTTAAAGATCTTAACTGGCTTTTACTCATGATTCCAGGCTTGGGCAGCCCTCAGAATCAGAACAGGCTCTAAGAACTCCAGCCAGCAACGCGGGGTGCAGCATTTGTGGACAGTAAATGGGAGTGAGGTACAGGCACAGGCCTGCGGTGCAGAGCCGCGCTGGTTACGCTGCGCGCTCGCCTTAGTTGAATCAGTGGGCCACCTGCGACTCACTGAAGCTCAGCCGCTGTAATCGGCTGAGACTCAATTGTTTGTTAGAAAGGAATATTCCTGGGCCGGCCCGGTGGCGCACTGGATAGTGCGCTGCTTGGGAAGCGTGGCGGCGCTCCCG
>NW_007740403.1:0-23119 GCF_000696425.1 Galeopterus variegatus | reverse complement strand
GGTTGCGATCCATTGCCGGACACGGAAAAAGACAAAAGACAAAAAAAAAAAAAAAAGAAAGGAATATTCCTAAATTAGGTTTTCGGTTAGTTTATGTACTGAGCCAGGCTGCAGTTCCTCATGTAAGGATTCAAGTGTGGAGTTCATCCTCAGTCCAAGTTTAGGTTAATTCAACACATTTAGAAATGTGTTCCTCTGTTTGTGCTCCTGCCCTGGGCCCCTCAAGTGTCAAGGACCAGCATGGACAACAAGCTCTGCCTGGGAGTCAGCAAAGAAGAAGCCACCATCCAGCAGATAACATCAGCTGCCTCCTCCCTACATCATTGGGGGCAGGGCACTCAGGGTGGCCTCATCTGGTGTGGTCGAGGGGCAGGTGGAGTCCTCAGCTGGCCACTGTGCTCTCCCTGCGGGACTGGCCACCATGCCTGTCCTGTCTGTGCAGGGGGATCACTTCATTGTGCTGTGTGAGATGTACGTTCTGCCTAAGTGCGTGTCCAGTGTTGAGTTCTGAAGAAGAGCAGGGCCCTGTAAGGAGCTGCGGCTGCAGATGGAGGCAGGAGCCTCTCGCTGGGATTATGGGGCTCCGGCCTCTTCCCGCACCGTCTTACCTGCTCTTCACAACCACCATTATCCTTCCCACTTTCAGGTGAGGACACCTGCCCCAGGTCGCACAGTCAGCATATGCACCTCCATCTTCTCAGTGACAGACCAGGGCCCCTCGGGCGTCAGCAGAATGTCAGGGGCCTGTGCCAAGAGCAGGCTCAGAGGCTGCGGGGGGGGTGAAGCATGGGGTCAGCAGGGAAAGGTCTTGGTCATCCCCAATTCCTTATCACCCAGCACAGAGCATGACTCAGAGAGGGCACAACCCCATGTGTGTAGGGAAGTGATGACCCAGCCATGGGCTGGGGTGATGGAGGCTCACCTATGGGCAACTCGGCCTGACCCCTCTCCTTCCCTGGCTTCCTTCAGTCACTGGCTGCCCCATGCCATTCCCTCTACCTTCCAGCACTTAAGGCCTTCTCTCAGTCTCCCAGAATGCACCAGGCCCCTGCCCACCACAGGGCCTTTACACGTGCCTTCTCTGCCTAGATCACCTCCTGGTCCCTGTGGCTCTTCCTCACCTCGTTGGGGAAGTTCAAGTCTCTGTATTACTGTGTCTTTTTCAAAGCATCAGAGCCTCTTCCTTCATGGCACTTGCCCCAGCTGTGATGAATTAATGGTGTGGGAAGGGATTTGTTCAGTAATCTCTCCTCCAATGCTGCAGACTCCATGAGGGCAGCCTGCATCTACAACAGTGTAGGCGGTGCATAAGAAACATGGAATGGATGAATAAAAGGAAGGAAGGGAGGGAGTGAGAGAAGAGGTGGTGGCTAAACTAAGCCCTGTGGCTCTGACTGACATATGGGGCCTGAGACTCCCAACCCCAGCAACCTTCTCTGACCTCCAGACTCAACCCGGCATGTTCCCATGGTTCCTCTAGGTGGAGATCTTAGTGCACTACTTCATAGATGGTATGTCCCCATCTGCCTCCTTATCCAGACTGAGGACGCTTAGAAGGCCAGGACAGAACCTGATACACCCAGAGTGAGGAAAGAGTAGGCACGCGGGTGGAGCATTTCTTGAATCAATGAATGTGTTCAAGAGAAGGGAGGCATTTGGCTCTCTCAGGGGTAAAAAACCCTTTCCTCTGCTGGCTGTGCCAGGCTTTCAACTTCTCACCGTGCCCAAGCTATGACACAGATGGCATTGCAGCCCACAGAGATCCTAGGAAAACAATGAAACTCAGTGGTTGGATAGCTGAGGGTCACAGCTGTCAGAGATAAGAGTGACAGTGAAGCAGTGTCCTTCGTTGCATGTCTGATAAGAGGGATCATTGCACAGCTGAGACCCTTCCTGAGGATGGGTTTCTGCCATGGCAGGAGTGGAGGTGTTTGGAAGCCACTGGAGCTATCAGGGCAACTGAGAGCCACCAGTAGGAGACTGTCCCTGACCCCTTGAGGTCTGACCAGTACCAAGTTCTAAACTTCAGAATTCATGGGATCACAGTATCTCAGCTGGAGGGACATTCATCTAGGCATTGACTGAGCACCTGCTGTGGCACGAATGAAGTTTAACATCCCATATGTATTCACATCCATCTCCTCCACTCTCCACCCCTTCACCTCAAATTTTAATCTTTGCCCGGTCTGGTTTTCTTCTTCTCCTGCCCTCTAAAGAAAATACTACCTTCGTGAGGTAGTTCTAAAATAATCTGGGGGATGCAGAATCAAGTGAACTGGGAGTGAACAGAAAATTAACAGAGAATCCAGCAAAATAAGTTAATCTATATTATGAGGAGGGAGTGCAGGGTCAAGAAGGCAGAAGACAAAGCCATGCCAGTTTGTTCCTGGGGAAAATTTGGAGGTTTGGTGTGTGAGGAGCTCTAGAGTTGCTCAAATGTTGAGGAATGGGCCTTTAGGAAGCGTTATGGGGATCATAAATGGGATCCTGTTTTTAATTTCTTTGAGGAATTGAAGTAAAAATTGAAATTCCTTGTAAAATTATTTTTTGTTGCTGAATTGTTTCTTCAGATTTAACTCTGAGTTCAGACAGGCCTTGAATTCAACACTGAGCTGAGACTGGGCCTCATTGGGCCCTGGCTGTAGTCGGGTTACCCTGTTCTGCACCACTCAGAATGGGACTCGGACACTGTGGGCTTCTCAAGGGCTGTGGCTGGTTTATATTTATCCTTGTATCCTAGCACCCAGTATAAAGGGAGAATGTAATCAATATGCATAAAATTAATGAAGAAAGTTGAAAAAATAATGATAATTTTTAGGAGCTCATTTTGTAAATAGAAAGATTGTGGGCAAAAAAGTAATGAATAAAAAGATTATCATAAGGGAAATAATAAAACTAACATATTTTGAGTGCCTTTTACATGTCAGGCAACAGTGTAGTCAGGTGTGGAAACAGACTCAGAGAGGGGAAGAGCCTGGCCCAAGGTCACACAGCCAG
This sequence comes from Galeopterus variegatus, assembly GCF_000696425.1. NCBI lineage: Eukaryota > Metazoa > Chordata > Mammalia > Dermoptera > Cynocephalidae > Galeopterus > Galeopterus variegatus. The sequence goes on along the minus strand of NW_007740403.1, from coordinate 20,122 downwards.
GCAATGTGGATGCAGGTGAAAACCCTGTCTGCCTGGCTTCACCTCTAGACTCTTTCCACTGACACCTAGAGCAGAGGAGGGAGAGGTGACATGCAGCTTTGAGGGACCTGGGCAGGAGTTAATAAGTTCATATGTGAGCTGGACTTTCCAGGGTGCCTAGAACTTTTGGAGTTGGTCGGGTACGGGTAGTAGGGAAGGGAAAGGCATTCTGAGTGGAGGAAGTATGAGGAATACCTGGGAGTAGAGCAACCTGGTGCATCTTTGGGGAACAGAGATAAGTGGCATTTCTAGGAGAAGTAGAGACAGTATGACTACAAGGGCAGGGTGACGCTTGACCACAAAGTGAGAAGACCCTTAACAGTTATGGCTTTGCACAACTTCCCCCACCAACTGGAGCCAAACTGATGGAATTCATTTGCATATTAACTCCCCCCTGTTTTCTATCCCCCTGCCCCTACTCCGCCCTCTGAGTCTCTGCTACTTCCCCTCTGCTATCTGTAGCCAACTCCCATCCCTCTGTTCAGGCTCAGAGCTCTCTGCTGAGCTCCAGGTCTGTTTATCCAGGCCTGACAGGCACCTCAACACACACGACCCACAGCACGGGCAACATCCGAAGGAACAGCATCCTGAGGAAATGTGACTGGATGGGTCAAATGTCCAGTCGTGGGTGGTTGGTCAGCTATGGGTGCTCTGATGGCTGATTCCATGGATGGAGAGGAGATAGGGCCTAGGGAATAAAAGGGCAGAATGGATGTGCAGCCATAGTGTGGTGGGAACAGGAAACCCTGTGGAATAGAGGGAAAAGGGATGATGTTGACAGGATCCCCAAGAAAGATTTCCTGGGGGGAAGGTGGGGACCCGAGTTGGGAAACCCTCTGTCAGAGTCCTAGTCTCATCTTATACATGAGGAAACTGAGGCTCAGAGATAACATGTTGCTTGCTTAAGGACATATAGCCAAAGAGAAGCTGCACCAGGCAAGTCTGACTCTCAAGTCAAATCAAAGCTCTTTCCACCCCACGGGCACCTCTCCCTTCTGGGGGCAGACAGGATCATAAACCTTCCTGCCATGGAGACAAGGAGACTGAGACCCAGAGAAGGAAGGGACTTGCCCAGAGTCACACACCAGGCTAGCAGAGACTCAGGATGGGAATCTGTGACCTTGGCCCGTGGTGGCTGTGTTTAAGGAGGTTTGCTTATGCTGGATCATAAGATCCCTGTGGCCTCTGCACCCAATGATCTTGACTGTCACTACCCCAAAAGTGCTCAGGCCTGGCCAATCCCCACCAGGGACATTGGGGGCTCCCTCCTGAGGTTGGCTTGACTCCCTGGAGTTTGAAGATAAATTAGGGCTGCTGAGGCAGGGCACAAAGGTGACCACACAGATCTCATAGCGGCTTCTGTCTCCCGGAGCAAATCAAGATAGACAGATTCCATTTTCTCTTGCAAGATAAAGAAGGTGGTTGGGAAGGGAGTGGGAGGAGTTGGCTACGGGAGTGGAGGTGGAGCAGGGTGGGTGCTGAGACTGTAACAGGGGTCTGAGCAGGACAGATTCAACCTTGGGAAGGGTGGGAGCAGGCTGTGGAGCAGCAATGCAGCATCATCCTAGGCTGGGCACCCAGCACTGAGCAGGACAGATTCAACACCCTGGGAATGGGGACAGCAGGCTGTGGATTAGAACAGGACAGTCAAGCATGGGGGAATCAGCAGGACTTCCTGGAGGAAGTGGTGTTTCTGCTGGGATCAGGAGGATGGGCAGGGTTAGCCAGGCCAACCGGAGAGGAAGAGGCTCCAGGCGGTGCCACCAGCCGTGCACGGGCAGGGAGGGGACAACAAGCGCCGCAGGTCTGAGGAGGTGGGAGCGTCCAGCAGAGTCCGTGTCAGTGACGATTCCCGGCATGGAACAGCCCAGGGCTGTGAACGGACAGAGCTGCGTTATCCAGGAGGAAGCCAAGGCTCAGAGTGGGTCATCGGCCTGCCCGGGTCACCCAGGAGCTGGTGACAGGGTGGCTGGGCTGGAAGCCCACTCTCCGGACCCCCGGCTGGGCCCTGTGGCCCTGGGCTTTGTCCGCACCCTCAGCTGCCCCAGCCTCTGTCAAGCCGACTCTGTTTTTCCCTCTCCTCCAGCAATCTCTGTCGCCTTCCATCTTGGAGGCTGAGACCATTTTTCAGTGTCCAGCCAAGGGAGAAATCATTATTGGATGTGATTTAAGTAATAAAACATATTCATATTTTCTCATGTTGATCATTACTTCCTTGAACATTTGAATTTCTACCTAGCATTGTTTACCTTCAACCTAAATAACTTGCTTTAGTATTTCTCATAGTTAAGTTCTACTGCTTACAAGTTCTCTTGGTTTTCTTTTATCCAAAAACTTTTATTTCTTTTGCTCTTAAATGATATTTTTTGCTGGATATAGGATTCTGAATTGACCATGCTTTAAAGATGTAATTCCAATCATCTGGCCTCCATTTCTTTCTTTACTTTTTTTGGCAGCCCACATGGGGATCCGAACCCTTGATGCTGGTGTTATAACACCAAACGCTAACCAACTGAGCTAAGCAGCCAGCCCGCATTGTTTCTTATTAGAAGACAGCAGCCAATCAAATTGTTATTTCCCTCGATGTAATGTGTCATATTTCTCTAACCATTTTCTAAATGCTTTCATCTTTGGTTTTCAGAAGTTTGACTATGATGTGCCTGGCTATATATTTTTTGAATTTATTCTTCTTGGAGTTTGCTGAGTTTCTGCAATCTGTAAACATTTGTCTTTCACCAAATTTGGGGAACTTCCAGGCAATATTTCTTTAAATAGTCTTTTCTGCCCTCTCTCTGTCTCTTTCTTTCATTCTTCTGAGAGTGCTTCCAATGTATGTTAGATCTTTCTTTTGATATTATTCTGCAGTTCCCCAAGACAGTCTTTTCTTTTTCATTTTTATTTCTGTATCTTTCAGATCGTAAATTTCTATTGATGTGTCTTTAATTTCTCGATTCTTTCTTTTGACTTCAATTTTTGATGCATCCATCTAGTGCTTTTTAAAAAATATTGTTATTTTTTAGTCGTACAAATTCCATTTGTTCATTTTTATATTTTTTACATTACTGCTGGGGTTTCCTAACTTTTCATTCATTATTCTGAGCGCATTTTTCTTTGCAACCTTGAGCTTGATCACAATACCTGCTTTACAATCTGTGTCTGATAGTTCCAGCATCTGGATCATTTTGAGGGTGTTCTCCCTTGATTGCCCTTTTCCTGATTCGGTCACACTTATATTCTTTATATATTTGGTCATTTTGAATTTTATCCTGGACATTATAAAAGGTTTTTTGGGTTTTTTGTTTGTTTGTGTTGTTTTTGGTAGAAATGTCGGATTCTTCCAAAAGGATTCTGGCTCAGGGGCAGGGACAGTGCCGGGGAAGACCAGACACACTTTCTTAACTTGGGTGTCCATCCGGCAGCAGCTGTTTCCTAGCTGGGCTCTCAGGTTCCACTGCTTCCCTGCTACAACTTGTTCCCAATAAGGCAGCCAAGGGATCTTCCCAAACACATAACCGGTCATTTCTTCCCTTCCCCTGGCCCTCCCTGCCATGCTCCATACCTTCTCTTCTCTCAAGACAAACAACAGATCCAGTGTGTTCATCTGCACAGTGCTGCACCATCATGTTCAGATTCCTGGCCCTCCTGGGATGGTACCTAACATGCTCACCTCCTCCCACACACTCCGCAGATCTTCCAGTATCTTCAGTCTGCAGTGAGTGACACCCTTCTTTCAGCCACAGGAACTTTGCATGGCTGTTCCCTCTGCCCAACCCCATTTTCCCCAGTCCACCTCTCAGCCTTTATTCCCAGCTCAGACATCATCCCCCAAGGGTCGTCGTCTCTGACCTTCTGTGACAAGGTCAAATCCCCCATTTATATGCTTTCAGAGCCCTCTCCATATAGTATTTATTACAGAAATTCACACTAATTTCTGGTATTCTTTAGCATCTGTTTGCCAAACTAGACTGTCCACTGCATAGTTCAAAGACCGTGTTGGTCTTAACTCACATGGTAGTCCCCAGGGCCTAGCACAAAGTAAGGTCTTAACAAATTCTTGTTATGAGGCTGGGTGGTCAAGAGCTTGGCCGCAACAAACACACTCCACTTCTCAGTTCCAGGCTTCATTTCCCTTTAGGACTATGATTTGGTCCCTTGAGTACAGCTTTATTTTAGGCAGAACCTCTCATTGCAAGGGACAGAACCCAAATATCTTAAGCATATTTCCTACAATGTGGATGAAGTCAGCATGGAGGAAAGTAGAGATAAGACTGGAAGAGAGAAGATGACGAAGCCAGAAACAAAGGGAATTCTGTCCCTGTACCTTCTGGCTGCATGGGCCCAAAAATGTTAATTTCCTTTACCTTAAGTCTTGTAACATTATTTTTACAGAAATAAATGTATGAGTCCATTACTTAAAGTTTCCAAGGTAACCAGAGAAGAGCTAAAAATATAACAACGTTGGCAGAAGGACTGGTGTAGAAATGAGCTAAAACCTCACCCATCATAGCAGGAAGCCAGGGCTCGTTGGTACAAACATATTATTTAACTTTATGGGAGAACAAGTAGGAGAAACGGCTAAACAAATTAAAATTGGTTACCTCTAAAGAGCAGAACTCAGGGTGAGAAGGGTTCAAGAAGCCACTACTGTTCATTGTCAGCCTTTCTGCCCTGTTGTTTCTGAAACCTTATGCATGAGCCACTTTGCATAATGAAATATACAAAAGTAAGTTAGCTCCTAACAGAATTTCAGTTCTTTTAGTTGACTTGGCTGAAAAGCCCATTTACTTTTTGTTTTATAAAAATAAAATTTCACACTTGCAACTAAGAAAGTTAAACATTAAGAGCCGCATAGTTTGTTCTGTCGAAGTGATTGTATAACTAAAGCTTAAAAATAGAAACTTCTCTCTAGTGTTTGAAGAAAGAATGGCTTGGCCAGAGGTGGACTCAGTCTTCAGAGCCATCCCAGGGAAGCTCTTCCTTGGAGGAGCAAGGCTAAGCACCAGCGCTGGGCTTGGCCACTGCGCAGGGGTGATCTGAGCCACTCCACTGCCTGGTGGTTCCATCCATGACCCATGTAGAGGCCCACCAGTGCCCAAGACCGAGTGACCTTGAATCTGGAGGTGAGTGTTCTCAGAATTGCTGGGACAGTAATAGTGGGGGTTAGAGGCATGAGGGAGCAGGGGCAGGTGGCAGGCCCCTCACTGCCACTCTGGTCCCCTGTGCTCAAGCAGCACCTGGCAGGAGTCACCCCACTCCTGTTTCCTTTTGCACTGGCCTTCCCAGCAGCAACTCATGCTTGGGTGGATCTCCTGGGGCAAAGAGCAGCTACTTTACAGCAGACAGTGAGGAAACTGACCACCACAGGGCAGGGACCGCAGTCTTGGAGCAAGCAAGGGACCATGCTAGTCGTGCTTTCTTCTGATTTCCTTTCTGGTTTAACCTTCTTCTGACCTCTGCTCCCAGGACAGTCCTTCCACAAGCCTGACCTCCCTTCCTCTTCTGGGGGGATGAAAAGATAAAGCTGAGAAGCCCTCCCTAGGCCCCTCAACTCTGAGCTTCCATGATTCTAAAATTCTATAATTCTAGCTATCTAAGACTATGACTCTAAGATTCTGTGTCTCTGTGATTCTAGAATTCTAAGTTCTTATTACTTTATACCAAGGATCCAGTTCCAAATGCTGACAGATGCAAGACAGGGAATGTGGATGAGTGAACTGGGCCCAGTGTGGTGCAAACACACAGTTCCTCAGCCCCTGAGGACAGGATCCTGTAGGTGGCCTGGTGGGCTTCCCAGATGGCACCACCACGGCCTCTGCCTCTAGCCCCGCTGACAGCCCAGCCCCCCTCGTGGTGTGCACCTGCCCGTCATTCCAGTGTCTCAGCTCTGCGGCTTTTCTGCTTCTCCCTTCCAGATCTTCCTCCCCTCTGGAGTTTGGTTCTGCTACTTGATGGAGGCTTGTTTTAGTCAGAACCTTATATGGCAAGGGGCAGAACACAAACAGCTTGAGGAAAGGTATAAAGATTTATTGTCCCGCATAACTGGAAAACACAGGGATGGGACTGGCTTCCTGGATGGCTGAAGGCGGGGCCCCAGACGCCTTTCTGGGACTCTGAGTCCTTCCTGCATTCTCGTAGCTCTGCTCCCTCCTCAGGCAGGTTCTCTCCTCACTGCAGGGAGGATGCCCAGCCCCAGGCCTCCATGGTCCTCACAGCTTCTGTTTCTAGAGAAAATGGGACCATCTCTCTCCAAGTGTCCCTATGTCAAATCTCAGGGAAGACTGTGGCTGAGGCTGGGTCATGAGGCTGTCCCTGCAGTAACCAGTGCCAGCTGCACCACACAGGAATTTTTCCTCATCACTAAGAAGACTCTGTTCCCGAGGTGGTAGTGGAGACGAACACTCAGATGTCTTCTACATGGCATAGAGAACACAAGGGCTTCCCTGAAGTGACTGTAGCCCCTGCGCTCACAGAAGGGGAAAGTGAGTCCCAGGAACTGCTGACCAGGTCTACTCCACCCAAGCACTGTGGACAGCTCAGAGACAGGCCTCGCAGAAGAGGCAGGAAAACCCAGCTGGGCTCTCTACATGGTGGCAGGAAGAGAAGGGGAGACTGGAGGGACTGGAGGCTGGGACTTGACCCTCAGCACGGTCCCCATGACTCTGGAAGAGGTAATTAATGCACTCTCCAGGCTCTGGGTCTCTGTGAGGCTGTCTTGTGGGCTGCAGACAGAGTGAATAAACAGTAGGAATGTGGACACCTGAGAATGATCCAGGGCTGGGGATGAAGGTATTTATCACTATCAAGCAATCAGACAGCTGTCTGTGGTTGTGGCAGGTAAATCATAGCAGGAACCAATCAGCAGCTGCCTCCTGTCAGACCAATCTGATGAATTCATTTGTTTAGCCAATCACACTTGGACAGCTGACAGGCACTCCTATTAGGAGACAAGTGGGTTGGAACTGGGGTGTCTCTGGGTTCCCAGTGACCTTGGACCTCTGGGGGCCTCACCACCTCCCCCATCATGGGAAGAGCCTCTCTGAAAAGCTCAGGACAAAATGGCCTCCTATGGGTACCCCCTGCTCCAGGCTCACAGGTGGGTCCTGCCTGACATTTCCGTGGCACTTTGATATATACTTGAGTCATCAAGCTCGCCAAAGGTATCAAAATGTTATGATCTTCCTTGGATAAGTGATGGGTAGAATCAGGTGGAATTAAATACTTCTCAGGGTCCTGAGTATGTCACCATGGAGACATCCCTCCTTTCTCCACAGGGTCATCAGTGGATCACACCCAGGTTGGGGAAAATGGGCTTGTTACTCACTCCTGGGACCCTGTCCCCAGGTGTCCATCTCATTCATGGGTCCTGAGGGTATTCAACTTTTTTAAAAAACTGATTTATTGTAGTAAAATTGATGTACAAAAATCTTCACGTTTTTAAAGTGTACAGTGTAATGATTTTGACATATGTCTACACCCATGAAACCATCACCACAATCAAGATAATGATCACATTTGTCTCCTCCCAGTGATCATAATGGGCCACGGTCAGCTCAGGAGAAGCAGTGCGGCCTGTAGAGGAGATGCTGAAATGTCTGAGCTGCTGAATGTGGCTCCTTCAACCCCCAGCTAACATCAGACTCCCCCCGCCTAGGCAGGTCTAGGATGGCAGGTGGGGCTCCATGGCTGTGATATCAAAGAGCTGAGATGACTGGAGAGTCAGCCAGAGCATTACCCTCAGAACCCACAGGGATGCTGTGAAGGAACATTCTGTCTACAAACTGTGGCAGGAAAACCCGATAGGACTAGACAAGTTTCCTCCCTCCAGAAAGCCAAAGGGAAACACATTTGTTTCCATGACACACTTGTAATCAGGAGACAATGTGATTGTTTTCCCAATTTTGCACTGGAAAGCAATGAATGAAAGACTCCACCTGCTGTGACAGCCACATCCTCCCCCAGGCACTAAACAATAGAAGACACTTCCAGGCCCAGCTCACCGGTGCCTGAAATTCTACCACTGGAGATTCGTTCCTTTGGCTTGTGGCTTTGTCCTTTATAAACATGCAAATACCTACACAGCAACCATGCATTCGACAAAAATAACTTAGTTCCCTTATGGAGTCCCTTCTCTAAACCAGGCAATGGCTATAGGCTGGGAGTGAAGAGATTAATTAAGACTTGGTCCATACTTTCAAGGAACTCACAAGCTATGTGTGTGTTTGTGTGCATGTGTGTGTGTCTGCACACCTATTTGGGGGCTGGGAAGGGCCAACAGGACATGGAAACATAACTGTAACAGTGTTGCCAGTGATGTGATGGTTGTGGGTACAAGATGTCTTGGTATCCCACAACAAGAGCGAGCCAATCATGTGTTGCCGAAGATCTTATTAAGGATCTGATATGTCAGGGAAGAAAAGAATCCCAGAGGGAGGGCAGAGCAAGGGAGAATAAATAGAGTCATGGACCCCTATGTGGGGAAGGGGCCCCATGCCACTCAGCAGGCGGGGACATAAGGCAGGACCTGGGACATGGGCTGGAGCAGCAGGGAGGAGTTCTCACTGATCATGTTAATCATCTCAGGCGATCACTATCTGTTCTTCATTGCTTCCCAGCTTCCATTTCACCTCTTCCCACCAAGACCACCAGACCCTCCTCTGGGGACTGCCCTGTCCCCACTCTCACCACATGGTCTGAATGACCCACCCTCAGATCCAGGGCTGAATTCTGATTGGCTGAAGCAATCAGTCTGTCCCATCCCACTAGATATATGATTGGTTCAGGGAAGGGCATATGACTCAGTTCAGACCAATGACAAGCGAGGAGGTATTTGCTGGGGCTTTGGGGAAACAGAAGCCGCCCTTCTCTTCAGGGGGAGCTTCCAGAAGGGACTTGCTTTCTTCTTCTGGTTGCCATGGAGTGAGGGTGTGACCAGCCAGAATGAAGGCAACAGGTGGAGGAGAACGAAGACAGAATGTCAGAGAAAGGGAGCCAGAGCCTGGACCCCTGGGTCAAAGGCACTGGGGTAGACCCACCTCTGTAGTTCTGTTAGCTGAGCCACTAAATTACCACGTTTGCTTAAAGTGATTTGTTTGGTTGGGTTTTTTGTTCATTTTTTACTTTCAATTGAAAAATTCCTAACTGGTCCAGGGCACTTCTCAAGGACAAAATTGGATAGCATTGGAGAAAGAGAGCAGCAACCAGAACCTTGATGGGTGGGGGCTGGTCAAGTCCCTTTTCTCCTAATTTCATCTCTATTTGCAGTTGTAAGTGACTGTAAGTCAGGGTCTTTCTCCAGAAAACATCGCCTGCCCCAAACACTATCCTGCCTGGTCCCTGGATGGCAAGTCCTTGTCAGGTGGCCCTGATGTCAGCAGCCCTGGGTTCTGTCTCAACCCTGCCTGCTGCATGGCTGTGAGCCCCAGTCTGAGTTAAACCCCCTCTCTGCGACTAGATTTTTGATTCACCCACCAGCCCCTGGAGGGTGAGCTCCCCATGGGCAGGAGCAATTTTCAACTCATCCGGGTGGCCCCAGCACCCAGGACAGGCCTGGCATAGAGTGGGCATCAGTGGGGCTGTTGACAAAGCAGTGTGGGAGCTGCATCTTCCTGTTCTATCCTCCCAGGATCAGGGCCATGTGTGTTGCTGACAGGGACAGCTGCAGTTCCATCTGTCTACCCCAAAAGCCTCCTGGAGCCCCTGGCCCATACCAGAGCAGAGAGAAGAAATCTCATGGGAAGAGAATGTGCCCACAGATTGTATGGTGGAAGCTTCAGCTAGCAGGCAACCTCTATGGCTGGTGAAGGGCCACTGAGCCTTAATTAAACTGTAGATGAAAAAGTCCCCCAAAAGCTCAACCATTTACTCTCCAGCTGCATCTGACCTGGGCAGTCAAGCTCCCAGGACTCTCTCCTCAGTCTGCTCATTGTAGGCAATGAGGAGTCCATGCACAGAGACAAGACACAAAGGATGAAATGAATCAACGGGGGTTAACCAAGGTTTGTTCTTTAAAAACAGCAGAGACACTGCCCTGCCCTGCCAAGTGGTGTGGGCAACACCTTAGAGTGCTCAGAGGGAGAGGACAGAAGTCTGTATTCACAAGCAGCAGCAGAGAAGTCAGGAGTGGGTAGTCAGGAGTGGGTAGACTCACTGGAGGTGGGTGAGGGGCCCAAGTTCTGGGCTGGGCTGGTGATTTCATGCCTGGCTCCAGCCTTTCTAGGACTTGGGTGCCTCTCTTGAGGGCAGGTAGGAGGCAGAGAGAGTTGCAAATGGTGAGATCCTGGATTGTACTCAGTCATTAATTAATTGGTACGCTCAATCATTAATTCATTTATTAGTGTCTTTCAGCCTGGACTTGCAATCCCTAGTTGGTAAAATGGGTGATGAATGGGGAACTACACAAAAATATATATTTACTGCTATGGGTTAACTGTGTCTGCCAAAAGTTCATGTATTGAAAACTCGACACCCACTGTAACAGTATTAAGAGGGTGCGATATTCATTTATCATATTTGAAAGGTGGGACCTTTAAGAGGTCTACCGACTGGTGGGTGAATCACAAATTGGATTGCGAGGACTGTGCCCTCCTGAATAGATTGATCTATTCATGCAGTAATGGGTGTAGTTCTGATGGCTTTAAAAGGAGAGCAAGTGACAAGTTTAGCTCTCTTGCTAAGCTGATTCTTGTCATGTGATACCTTGACTTGCTGTAGTCACCCCACCAGGAAGAAGTCCTTCACCAGATGTGTTCCCTGGACTTTGGACTTCCCACCCTCCAAAACCATAAGAAGTAAATTTCATTTCTTTGTAAATTACCTACTTTAGGGTGTTTTGTTATAAGCAACAGAAAACAGATGAATATATTTACCAGTCGTAATAAGAGCCACAAAAGGAGATATAACAAGGAGTCAATTGCAGATGATTAAAAGATGAGCAACAGAGATGGCTGAGGAGGTGAGGAGAAGGGTTAATATTTACCTTTGCATATATCTTAATCCTCGTAATAACCCAACATGTCAATAAACAGCTCAGTTAAAAGACAGAGACTGTCAGATTGGATAAAAAGAAAGATGCAACTATATGAACTATATGCCATATACACAAGCAACACACTTTAAATATAAAGACACATAGGTTAAAAGTAAAAGATCTGAAAAAGATATAGTATGCAAGTATTCATCAAAGAAAAAGCTAGAGTGTCTATATTAAAGTCAAGGTATATTTCAGAGAAAATAATATTATCAGGGATTAAGAAGATAACTTTATAATGATGAAGAAGTCAATTCAGGGCCGGCCCCATGGCTCACTCGAGAGAGTGTGGCACTGGTAGCACCGAGGCCACGGGTTCGGATCCTATGTAGGGATGGCCGGTGCACTCACTGGCTGAGTGTGGTGCAGATCACACTATGTCGAGGGTTGTGATCCCCTTACCAGTCATTAAAAAAAAAAAAAGAAAAGAAAAGAAAAAAGAAGTCAATTCATTAGGAGAACATACAACGATAATTGTTTATGCACCTAATAACAGAAACTTGAAATACATGAAACAAAAACTGATAGAATGGCAAGGAGAAATAGATGAATTTACAACTAAAGTCAAAGATTTCAGTACCTCTCTTTCAAAATTGATAGAAAAAGTATGCAAAAAATCAGTAGGGATTTAGAAGGTTTGAATAGCACAATCAATCAACTTGACCTAACTGATATTTATAGAATACTCCAAACAACAGCAGCAGAATACACATTCTTTTCAAATACACATGGATCATTTACTGAGAGATCCTATCCTAGGCCAGGAAATGTCTCAATGGATTTAAAAGGATTCAAGGGATATAAGTATGTTCTCTGACCATAAAAGAATTGAATTAAAAATTAATAATAGAAAAAACTCTGGAAAATCACAAGGAGGAAATCAAAAAGGGAATTAGAAAGTCATTAGCAAGAAATTAGAAATTTGAACTGAATTAAAATTAAAAACAACATATCAAAAATTGTGAGAGGCTACTAAGTCAGTACTGAGGGCTTTTATTGTAGCACTAATGTCTTATAGTAGAAAAGAAGAAAGGTCTCAAGTCAACGATCTGAGATTCAGTTTTATGAAACTGGAAAAAGAAGAGCAAATAAAACCCAGAATAAAGGAAGAAAGGAAATAATAAAGATCAGAGTGAAAAATCAATGCTATAAAAAACAGAAAAATAATAGAGAAAACCAATAAAAACAAAAGCTGCTTCTTTAAGGAGATTAATAAAATCAATAAACCTCTAGCCAGACCATCAGGAAAGAAAGAAAAAGAAAAAAGGCATAGATTATAAATATTAGAAATGAAAGAGGTGACATCAGCACAGATTCTACAGATGTTAAAAGGATAATAAAGGAATATTATGAACAACTTTATGCCAGTAAGTTTGACCAGTTAGAAGAAATGGTGTAATTCCTTGAAAGATATAAACTACCAAAGCTCACTCAGGAAGAAATGTAAATAGTTATAAAGCTATTAAATATATTTGGAGTTAAAAGTCTTCCTCAAAAGAAAAATGCAGACTCAGAGGTCTTCACTTATGAATTCTACCAATCATTTAATGAAGAAATAAAACTTTTTACACAAAGTCTTCTCCCAGAATAGAGATGAATGAATACTTCCCAACTCATTCTTTGTGGCATTATTTCTCTGATACCAAAACCTGATTAAAAAAAAAAAATTAAAAATAACAAGAAGACTGTAAACAATACTCATGATGAAAATAGATGAAAAATTTCAAAACAAAATACAACAAATCAAATCCAGCAATATATTAAGAGCTTAATACATCTCGACTAAGTGGAACTTATGCCAGGAATAAAGGGTTGGTGAACATTTGAAGATCAATGTAATTTATCATATTAACAAAAAAAGAAAGAAAAGCTATAAGGTTATCTTAATATATACGGAAAGAGCATTTGACAAAATTCAACATTAATTCCTGATAAAAACTCTTCTGTAAACTAGGAATAGAAGTTAATATTCTCAACCTAATAAAAGACATCTATGAAAGGTCTATAACTCACATTATACTTAAGGTGATGGAGTTAATGTTTTATTCTAAAATCAGGAAGAAGACAGGATGTCCACTCTCAGCACTTTTATTCAATATTGTACTGGAGTTTCTGATAGTTCAAACAGACCAGAAAAAAAATTAAGGTCATTCGGTATAGAAATAAATAAATAAAACTAAAGCTTTCTTTATTCACATATACCATGATCATCTATGGAGAAAATCTGATGAAATTTATAATACAAACAAAGCTATTAGAACTAATAAATGAGAATAGCAAAGTGCAGGATACATGATCAGTAAACACATATCAGGTATATTTCTATATGTTAGAAACAAACAATCAGACATAATTAGAAAAACAATGCTATTTACAATAACATAAAATATGAAATTCTTAGCAATAAATATGATAAAAGATACACAAGTTCTATACATTGGAAACTACAAAACACTGTCAGTTTCCCCCAATTGTTCTATAGATTCAACGCAGTCCTAATCAGAAAACCAGTTTTTGTTGCAGAAATTGACAAGCTGATTCTAATATCTATATGTAAATGTAAAAGATCTAGGATAGCTTAAACAATTTTAGAGAACCAAGCTGGAAGACTAACAGTACCTTATTTCAAGACTTATTGTAAAACTGCAGTATCAAGACAGTTTGATATTGACGTCAAGAATGACAAATAGATCAGTGGAATAGAGTCCAGATAGAGATACACACATGCACAGACAGCAGGTTTTTTACTGTGGTGTGAAATAATTCAGTTCAAAAGGGATAATTTTATCAATGAATGGTTTTGGGACAACTGGATATCCATACACAAACAAACAAATAAAGGAAAAGTCTGATCCATACTAAATGTAAACCTAAAACTATAAACATCAAAAGAAAGCATAGGAAAATGTTTTATGATGTTGGCTTAGGCAAAGATGTCTTAGTTATAATGTCAAAGACACAATTCTTAAAGGAACAAACTGTTAAACTGGACTTTATAAAAGTAAAACTTCTGCTCTTTAAAAGACACTTTTAAAGAGAATGAAAAGATAAACCATAGACTGAAAGAAAATATTTGAAAATCATGTCTGCTAAAAAAACATGCGTTGATAATATATATCAAAATCTAATATTAAAAAACCCCAGCTTCTAAAGGGCAAAAGATTTCAACAAACACCTCATTGAAGTGGATATATGAATGACAAATAAGCACATGAAAATATGCTCAACAACAGTAGTCATCGGGAAAATGCCTATTAAAACCACAGTGAGATACTAAAATTAACCTATTAGAATAGCTAAAATTTAAAAGACTAATCATGCAAATGTTGATGAGGATAGAAATATAAAATGATATAATCCCTGTGTGGTTAAACACGTAAATATTCTGTGATCCAGCTATTTCATTCCTGGGTATTTACGCAAGGGAAATTAAAGCATATGTCCATACAAAGACTTGTACACAAATGTTCACAGCAGCTTTATTTGCAGTAAGAAAACAACGAACAAACCATTTTTAAAAACCCAAGTATCCATCAGCAGGTGAGTGGATAAACAAATTGTGATATATCCATACAATGAAATACAATTCAGCAATAAAAAGCAGTGAAGGGTTAACATATACAACACTATGGATAAATCTCAAAATTATTGTGCTGAGTGAATGAAGCCAGATAAAGAGTTTATCCTATTTGATTACAATTGTAGAAAATACAAACTAATCTCTTGCAACAGAAAGTAGATCAATGGTTGCCTTGGAATGATGATGAGGGAGGAGAGAATTGGTGGGAGAAAGGGATTACCAAGGGATACAAAACAACTTCTGTGGATGACAGATATGTTCACTATCATGTCTGGGGTAATTATTTTTATTACTAAATTTTACACTTAAATATGCACAGTTGATTGCCAATTATTCTTCAACAAGGCTGTTGAGGGAAAAAAATATCTGGAGAGTTGCAAGAGTTTTCATGACAACAAGCATTTAATTGGTTGCCCTGGGATGCTCCTGGCAAGGCAGTGGCCAGATCCCATCAGGGATGGGAGGCCTGTTCCCAGCATGTATGCCAGAAGCCCTGAATGGCACTATTAGTTTAGTATAAAGCTAATGGGCAGGAGGGAAAGAGAAGGGGTGGGACTTACACAAGGCAAAAACAGGTACATACTTAACACAAGCTGAGCCTTGAGTTAAAAAAAACTACGAGAAATGGACAGGCTTCCATCATCCATTTTACCCCTATCTTATAGATGGGAAAACTGAGGCCCAGAGAGGTGAAGGGACTTACACAAAGCTACGTAGCACATCAGAGCAGAACTGGCACCAGCACCTTGGTTTCCTCCCTGGTATCACATCCTTTGAAGGGTAGAACTACTATAGCTGATGATAATACTGAGCACCTTCTAGGTGTCATGCTGTGCACTAAACATTTTACATGGAATTCTCCAGCAACTTGCCAAGGAAGATGCTATTCTTATACATTTTTTTTCTACAGGTGAGGAAGTCCTAACTCCTACAAAGTGAGCCTGGAAAGGCATTAGGGAATCAATTAACCCAATCCCTACCCTCACTCACTCCCACTTCTATTTTATAGCTGGAAAGCTGAGGGACCCAAGGTAAAAGTGGCAGTCCAGACTCACAATTGATGATTTTATTGAGTTTCTGTGATTTACTTGTACCTGGAGCTGACACTTTATGGAGTTTAGAGAGCTGGATTGCAAGGTGAAATCTCAATCTGCTTATTCAATTGGTGTGAGATGAAGGGTATGTCTGTGGTGTGAGATGAAGGGTATGTCTGTGTGTGTGTGTGTGTGTGCGTGCGTGTGTGTGTGTAGCCATGTGTGAATGCGGTCGTCACATCTTCATATGAGTAACCCTCAGTGTGCTCCTATGTGTGTGTTCTGGTGCATTCATATATGTACTTATGGATCTACAACCCTTCTAAATCTCTCAAGAACCACTTTGGTTCTGTTTTTCCAAAAAGCCTTTTGGGGTCTATGGTGACAGATATTGCTTTCTCTATTTTTCAGCAGACCCGCTCATTGGTGAGTTCCCCTTTCCTCATTGCTGTCCTTGGAAAGAAGGGTTGGCTAATATTTCCCAGACATGGCTATGCGCCTGGATGACTTGCAATAATAGCATCTGAGTGAGATGTGATTCTGGAGAAGTAAAGAGATTTTCTTCTCCCCCAAAGCCATAGGCTTTTTTATAGTTGGGCACATAAGTGGTATCAACCCAAAATATGACCTAAAGCCTCTTCTTCACCACATCTTTGCATGACTAGCACCTGCTCATGTTGGGCTGCAACTTAAAGCTCATTTTCTCCAGTAAGACTCTGACCACTCATTCCCCTCCCATGGTTCCACTATTCCCCATGCCTGTTATGCCCCCATAATACCTTATGGTATCGACAAAGAGAGGTGGAGAGAGATTGATGGAAAAAGCGTGAAGGAACTTGCCATGTCTTGATTGAAACAGTGTATTCAAATAGGTATACATTTTTCAAAAGTAATTATCCTGAACATTTAAAATGTGTCCATTTTAACTGCCTGTAAATTACAGTGTAACAAAGTTTATTTGAAACATCACTTCCCAGCCCTCAGTAGTACTCAGTTCCTCTAGGCTTCTTTCACCTCACAAAGGGAGGAGACAGAATAGGGAACTGAAGGCTTGAACCCATCTGTTGAAATGCTCTAACCCCATTTCAGTACCACGGACAGAGGCTTCCCCAGTGAAGAAGGGCTGGGGGGTGTCTACATCGCCCAGGCCCAGACAGGATAATCTGGTATCTTCTAATGATGTCAAGACACACGGGAAACCCAGGTTATGACAGGTCAACTGATCCGGCTCATTGCATCTAAACAGCAAGTTATGTAGACACCACATATTTACCAACATCCAGAAAATGTCATCAGGCCATGATGAGGAAAGTGCTGAAGGAAGATCAGAAAAATCTGTGTCTAGTCCTTGACTCCTACCACTTGCTCATTCCATGACCTTGGGCAAGCCACTCCCATCATCTGGGCCTCAATTTCTTCATCTGTAAAATGAGGGGGCTGCACCTGACGATCTCTAAGGGCTCTTCCAAGAACAACACCCAAACTATAAGGACTTTACAACTTCCACACGACAATGTGTGTGGGTTTCCTCCCCCATTTTAAAGACAATCCTGCCTTCTAGTTCTGAAAACCATAGTTCCTGGTTATGTATCCTATATAGCTCATCAGCACTGAAGGGAACTTTCCCTTACCCTGGAAGTCCACATCCCTCTGTCTTGAGCCATTCACAGACAAAGACTCAAAGCTGATCAACTTTGACAAGTGTGTCAAAGCTTGGTGTCAGGTGGAGCTGCATTTGGGTCTGGACTCCACTACTCACCCTCTGTGGAATTTAGAAGATGTCATTCATCTCCAGTGCCACATGTGACATTGAATGCCTACCTGACTGAGCAGTCACTCACAGTCAGGCTGAGCCATGTGACTTCCCTCCCCCATCACTCTGAAGTTTACACCCATCGTTTTGCACATAGAACAATGATTCACTCATAATTCTCTATTTAAATTTCTTCTTGATTGATCTACTACATGAAATTTGCCTTCAGCTTCTTATTACAATACTCATTATAGCCACCACTAGAACATGGATTCTTAACTGTTTTCCCCATTAGTATAGTTGCTGGTAGACTAACATAAATAATTCCTGCTCTCATGAACATGGTAGAAAGGTGTTAACTGCATTTCTTCACTTGTACAGTCGGTCTGAATCTTTGTGCTGCTTCAGGTTTTGTTCAGCCTGAGCCAACCCATCTCCTTCATCCCCGAAACATCGTTCTCTCCTGTGAGTGATACATTCAACATTTGATTTCAGGTGTTTCTAACCTTAGAGCCCACACTTCTGGCATTTCACACGACAGAAAGGAGCCCATCTTCCTCCTGCGCCTCCTTTATATCCTTTTTCCCCCTTTCCTCATCCCCCCGCCCTCCCCCCAGGTCTTTGTCAACAGTTCAGAACTTCCAAGTCTCCCTTGGACAGGCAGCCTGAGATCTGTGATTCCATCTAACTTGCTAAGACAGTGAAAGGAATTTTGTTTTAGAGACCCCTTGCCCCATTCTACAGGGAGCACTTCAGGGACCCCGGGCACTATAGCTCAGCCTGAACCCCCTCCTCTGAGTCTAGAGCTACTTGTCTGGGGACCAACACGTCAGTTCCTCCTTGGCTCCTTCCAGCTGCTCAGATGTGGCCCTGACTCCACTCCAAGTACTGCCTTGCTGCAGATGTGTGAGGCGTGACAATACTGTTCCAGGGTTTATTTCACGCCACCGTGCCAAGGAGCTTCTGAACCTCATGTGATCTTCACAGCACTTTGGGGAACAGAACATTATGCTCACTTGTAAGACAGAAGACTGAGGCCCAGAATGACATATTTTTGGAGTTGGAACAAACCTTAGAGATTGTCAATCTCCTCTTTGTACAGATGTGGAAATGGACAAAGAAAAGGGAAGTAACTTGGCAATGTGGCCAGCACCAGACCCCAGTGCTCTACATTCCTAGTGCCCCACGGGTAACACTGCCTGTGTGTAGACCCAGGGTTTTTTACTTGTCTTTTCAGCATGATTTCCATTCTTTGTGCTTTTCAGAGAAGCCATGGGCAGCACGGGAGCTATCTGGGTTTAGGCTCAGAGTCCCAGGTTTGTTATTGACTCGGTGTATGGGCCTCAGTTATCTCATTTGGAGAATGATCTTTCACTGGACCAGGTACTGAGTTTGAGTCCCCAGGGTATTCTGGGTGTACTTAAAGCATCTTGTCTCCCCAGGGAGATCAAAGCCAGATGTGGTCTATGCAATTTGGGTGATTTAATTCCTTCTGCTGGAAACCCAAACCCATGCATGTGAGTTCAATAAATTGATGCGTCTAAATTACTATTTCCTGGGGCTGCTTTCATCAGTTGTGAACAGGCAGTTGTCCAAGTGCTCCTGAATGAGCCCTGGAGTCCACCTGGGACAAACCTCTCTCTAAAGTGGCATTTTCCGCAAGTCCACATCAAACTACGTTATAGTATAACAGCATTTCACTCTGTTCCTTAACCTTTATTTAACTGGAGTTAGAATTTCTTGCTGAGTCTGAGGACTTTTCCTGGCAGAAGGATGTCCTAGCTATGTGGAGATGATTGTGTTATGGATGGTGGAACGGGATGGCAAAGAGAAGGGCCTCTGGGGATGGGTCAATTTATAGATATTTTCTTGTGCAGTTTATGGACATTTTACTGTGGTAGAAAGCTGGTGTTAGTAGGACAAGACATATTGGCATGAATCTATAAATCTTTTGTAGGATGTGTTTGCCCAGCTTAAGTACCTTAGAGAGCAATTCCTTGTTTATTCATTCATTTATGCATTCACTCTCTCACTCATTCAGGAAACATTTATGGACCATCCCTTTGCTGGAGTAATGTGCTGGGTGACAGGGACATGGAGGAATAAGAACTTGTCCTTTGTCTTGAAGAGCTCGGTCTTGCTCAGGAGAGACTCTGTCATGCAATGTGCTCCAATAAATATTGGAGCATTTGACTCTCTGGAAGGGGTAGGTGAGAAAGACTCCTACCTTAGAGTGAGTGCTTCAGAGCAGACCTGAGATAAGGACCTGGCCTCTGGAGGTTTTTTTGGAAGGTGGTTCCAGGCAGCACAAGTGAAGGAGTGCAAAGAATGGTGCAGGGAAAAGAGAAAAGCCAATGGAGGGAGTGTCGGTAAGTGGTTACCTCTGTGGGCAGCTGGGGCTCATCCCACTGGGAGCCTCTGAGGAACCATGTGCAGCACACCTTGGTCCTCTTGGTGGCTGGGGAGGCTGGGGCCTTTATCAACTGACTTGTCCCCTGTTGTTTGAGAGTTGTCCCTGGATTGCTTTTGGTCCCCTACACATGGAAGGTGTGGTGCCAGAGAAAGCCCATCAACAAGAGAAGAGAGAGTGGACATTTGAAGGGAAAGCCTTTCAGTGTACCACAAACTGCCTACTGTTGCAGGACAACTTAGGATGGCCAAGGGGACATGGATGAGGTAGCAACAGCATC
>NW_007740402.1:36683-37046 GCF_000696425.1 Galeopterus variegatus | reverse complement strand
TTGATTTTATTAATATGGTGGATCACATTTATTGATTTGCGTATGTTGAACCAACCTTGCCACTAATACTATAATAGCAGGGGACCTGAACACCCCACTGTCAATATAGGACAGATCAACTACGCAAAGAATTAGCAGAGAAACACAAGATCTTAACAATACTTTAGACCAATTGGACTTGGCAGATATCTACAGAACATTCCATCCAACAACCTCAGAATATTCATTCTTCCCATCAGCACATGGAACATTCTCCAGGATAGATCACATATTAGGACACAAATCTAGTCTCAACAAATTCAAAAAAAATTGGAATTATCACATGTATTTTCTCAGACCACAATGGATTAAAACTAGAAATCA
>NW_007740402.1:26620-31694 GCF_000696425.1 Galeopterus variegatus | reverse complement strand
ACTTTGCATGCTTCAGGAAGCAGAACTCTGTCAGTGGCTGATAATTCTTTTTTTACCTATCTATCCATTTGTAAGTCTATTACACTTTCCTCAGTAAATCTCATCTATAAGTTAGATTTTATACATGAATCCTAAATAAATAAATAGTTTTTTAAAAATGTTATATTCAACAAATAAGTATTTGTGAAGCATCTGTTCCCAAAACTGCATTACTAGAAACATGAATTATTAACTGGCATTGTTGAAATCACTTGGACAAGCAATTTACATTCTCAAATCCATTTGCATGAACTATATGCTAATAAAAATATGCAAATCAAAATAGGAATAAAGCACAGTAATTAATTTTATTGATATTAGCATACAGATGATTTAAATATTGAGACAGTAAAAAATTTGTTAAAAATAAAACAAATCTCAGATGCACAAATAGAACAAATTTATAATGTGAGAATTGCACTCAACAACTGTAAAGTAGTAAACTAACAAAGCCTTCAAGATCATACATGAATTGGTTTATGATCTCAGGTAAAAGAACTACAGAAGTAGCCAATCCATGGTTGTTACGATGGCTTCGCAAATCCTTGAAGAACTTGGTGTTCTTCTTCATTTCTGATTACCATTGTTTCCATCTGCAAGGACGCAGATGATTGCTGGAAATCTTAATATTAGGTACAAGTTGCAGGAAGGACTGTGGGTATCACTCTGAGATGAGAAAGCCAATTTTAAAGGTCTTCTCCAGAAATATCAGTTTCATTTCATTGCCCAACCAATGTGAAACAATGCCTCGGAAAATTTTTTTTTTGGTTATTTGTTGGTTTGTTTATGTTAATCTCATCTTATTTCTCTATCCAGATAAAATAAAAAAGGTAGATAGAAAGAATCCATTCTAGACACACAGGTGATACAGTCTATCAAAAGAAAGGAAAGAGGACTTTAAGATGGTGACGGGTCTGGAGCGGCCGTGCCAGGAGACAGCACGACCCTGAGAAGTGCGCACTGTGATACCAGAGTACTATTTGCATTTCCAAGAGCAACAAAAAACGAATAAATCTTTGAACAACAAACCTACAATGACAAACAAGCAACTACAGGTTCAAGGTTTTAGGGCCGTCACAAAAGAAGACTCCTGAAAGCGCCCAAGCCATGCTGCGGGTTCGAGCGAGCAGCCCAAGACAACAAAGGCCAAGTAAGCCAGCAGAGACGACACAGAAACGAAGTGGAAGGCGCCAGACCAGCCCAACTCTGTGAGCTCTGTGAGTCACCCCCAGTCCAGCCACACTTGTGGGACAGAAGCCCAACTGGTCCCCGCCAACCTGGCTCCCGCCTACCACACCAGGCTAGGCGCCCGCAACAGAGCTNAAGAAAACTCAGCATGATGGATGAAAAAATAGATAGAAATTGCAATGAAGTTAAAAAAAAATACATGACATGTATGGAAATTAAACAAAGAGATAGAAACTATAAAAAGAACCAAGCAAAAATCCTGGAACTAAAGAATTCATTTAAAGAAGTAAAAAATAAAACCAAGAACATAAGAAGCAGGCTAGAACAAGCAGAAGAAAGAATTTCTGAACTAGAAGACAGGCTTTTTGAATTAATACATTTGGGCCAGAAAAAAGAATTAAAAAGAATGAAAAAGCCTACAAGATATTTCTGGCTACTTGAAGCATAAAAACATCCATATTATGGGTGTACCAGAAGGGGAAGAGAAAGGAAAAGACATCGAAAGCCTATCTAATGAAATAATAGCTCAAAACTTCCCAAGTATTAGGAGAGAGATCGTCTCACAGATCCAAGAAGTTCAAAGATCCCCAAACAGATTCAACCCAAAAGGACCTCCGTGAGACACATTATAGTCAAATTGTCAAAAGTCAAAGACAAAGAATTCTAAAAACAGTAAAAGTATCAAATCACCTATAAGGGAATCCCCATCAGGCTAACAGCAGACTTCTCAACAGAAACACTACAGGCCAGAAAAGGGTGGAATGACATATTCAAAGTGCTGAAAGAAAAAACTGCCAACCAAGAATACTATATCCAGAAAAGCTTTCCTTCAGGAATGAAGGAAAAATAGTATCTTTCCCAGAAAAACAAAAGTTGTGGGAATTCACCACCACAAGACAAACCCTTCAACAAATCCTCAAGGATGTCCTGTAGCTGGAATCAAAATAACATTATATATCACCAAAAATAAACAAGAAAGAATAAAAATTGCTAGTAGAAAAGATACACAAAAGAGAAAGAAAATGTATCTTATCACTACAAAAAAAGACCAAACAGCAAAGACAAACAGTAACAGAGAAAGAAAGGAAAAAAAGAAATATAATGCAACCATAAAAATGTAATAAAATGGCAGGAACAAGGCAATACCTTTCAATAACAACCCAGAATGTAGGTGGATTAAATTCCCCACTTAAAAGATATAGACTGGATGAATGGATTAAAAATAAGACCCAACTATAGGCTGCCTGCAAGAAACTCACTTCACCAATGAAGACACACATAGACTAATAATGAAGGGATGGAAAAAGATAATCCATGCAATTAAAACCAAAACAAGAAGGAGTCACTGTACTTATATCAGGAAAAACTGACTTCAACCAAGAACTACAAATACAGACAAAAAAGAACATCATATAATGATACAAGGATAAATGCATCAAGAACATGTAACAATCATTAATATCTATGCACCCAACATTGGAGCACCCAGATATTTAAAACAACTGTCATTGGATCTAAGGGGAGCAATAGACCCCAACACAAAAATAGTTGGGGACTTTAGCAAGCCACTCTCAGCAATAGACAAATCACCTAGACAAAAAATAAGAAGAAAAATACTGGATTTAAACAGCATTTTAGATGAAATAGACTTGACAGATGTGTACAGAACATTTCATCCAACAACTGCAGAATATACATTCTTCTCATCAGCACATAGATCATTTTCCACGATAGACCACATGTTAGGCCTGTAACTCTCAACAAATTTGAAAAGATTGAAATCATATCAATTATATTTTCAGACTGCAATGGAATAAAATTAGAAATTAACAACAAACAAAACTTTGTAAATTTTACAAATACATGGAAATTAAACAATGTGCTCCTGAACAATGAATGGATCAAAGAAATAAAAACAGGAAATCAAAAAACTCCTTGAAGCAAATGAAAACAGCAGCACAACATACCAAAACCTATGAGATACTAAAAAAGCAGTCCTAAGAGGAAAGTTTATTGCAATAAATGTTCACATCAAAACCGTAGAGAGACTTCAAATAAATAACCTAATATTGTACCTCAAAGACCTAGATAGACAAGAACGGTACAATCCCAAAATTAGTAGATGGAAAAAATAATTAAGATCAGAGCAGAAATAAATAGAAATCCCCAAAATGATACAAAAAGTTTTTTGAGAAGATAGACAAAATACACAAACCATTAGCCAGACTAACTAAAAGAAGAGGAAAGTAGAGCCTAAATAACAATAATCAGAAATGAAAATGAGACATCACAACAGATACTACAGAAATATAAAGAATCATTACAGATTATTATGTACATATGCCAACAACTTTGAAAACAGAAAGAAATGGATGAATTTCTGGAGAAATACAAACTACCAAGTCTGAACCAAGAAGAAACAGAAAACCTGAACAGACCAATAATGAGCAATGAGAGTAAAGCAGTAATCAGCAGTTTCCCAACAAAGAAAAGCCCAGGACTGTTAGGCTTCACTGCTCAATTCTACCAAACTTTTAAAGAAGAATTAATACCAATACTTCTCAAACTATTCCAAAACATTGAAACAAAGGCCATTCTCCCAAACTCATTCTATGAGGCCAGCATCACCCTGGTACCAAAATCAGACAAAGACACAACAACAACAAAACTACAGGCCTATATCCTTGAGAACATAGACCTAAAAATCCTCAACAAAATAACAGCAAACAGAATACAATAGCACATCAAAAAGTTTATATGCCATGATCAAATGGGATTCATTCCAGGGATGCAAGGATGGTTCAACACCCACAAATCAATAAATGTGAAACAGCACATCAACAAAATCAAGGACAAAAACCACATGATTATCTCAATAGATGCAGAAAATGCATTTGGCAAAAGTTAACATCTCTTCATGATAACAACTCTCAACAAAATACATATAGAAGGAAAGTATCTCAACATAATAAAAGCCATATACAGCAAACCCACCACCAACATCATCCTGAAAGGGGACAAGCTGTTAGCTTTTCCTCTAAGAACAGGAACAAGACAAGGATGCCCACTCTCACCACTCCCTTTCAAGATAGTATTGAAAGTACTAGCCAGAGCAATCAGGCAAGAGAAGGCATCCAAATTAGAAAAGACAAAATGTCAAATCGTCCCTGTTCACTGATGACATGATCCAATATACAGAAAAACCAAAAAAAAAAAAAAAACTACAAAAAACCACCCCCTAGATCTGATAAATGAATCCAGCAAAGTTGCAGGATACAAAGTCAATGCAAAAAAATCAGTAGCATTTTTATACACCAACAATAAACTAGTAGAAAAAGAAATCAAGAAAGCAGGTGCATTCACAATAACTACTAAAAGAACAAAATACTTAGGAAAAAATTTAACCAAGGAGATGAAAGATCTCTACAATGACAACTATAAAACACTGCTGAAATAAATTAAAGAGGACATGAAAAGATGGAATGACATTCCATGTTCATGGACTGGAAGAATTAGCACTGTGAAAATGTCCATGCTACCCAAAGTGGTCTACAGATTCAATGCAATCCCCATCAAAATACCAATGGTGTTCTTCACAGAAATAGAAAAAATGGCATGGCCCACGCCATGTCAGAATCCTAAAGGAGTCAGCTTGGGCTGCCCTCTCCAAGTTGGCAAGGCCACTGGAGGGAGAGCTGCGGGCAAGGCCACAGCTACGAGCACTTGCTGCAACCAGAAGGGCTGCCTGCCTCAGCTTCGTGGCCTTTGCTTTCTCTTTCGATATTTTGGTTAGCGTGGCAGTTCTCTGAATTCCCAAAAGATTATAAAAATAACACAAATAATTATA
>NW_007740402.1:23293-25560 GCF_000696425.1 Galeopterus variegatus | reverse complement strand
CTATCACTTTGCAACTGCAATAGTCCCACCCTGTTAATAGGGTAGATATTAACCACAGCTGCCAACCCGAAAAGGTCGCAGGTTAACTTCAGGACAATGAAAACATGGTCCCAATCTGATAACGTGATACCAAAAGGAGGAAGCACGAGCTTATCACCTGAGACGTGCTAACGAAGGAAAAAAAACTGGCTTCCCCTGTCCTTTTTAAATTATTAAGCTTGCTGATGTAATAAAAAATAGTAGCCAAAAAAACCCTGCAGAGAAAAAACTAAATAAAAGGCATTGTCTCATGCTCTACTGTGCTCCAGCTGCAACACACTGACAGCCCGCAGAGAGAGAGCATGCATACTGATGCACTGAGGTCTCTGTCTGTGTTTTTTATTTTCGCCGGCTTTCTCATCCCTCTTTCAAGGACCTGCAAACTCGACTGGAGCTGGTCTCCGGCAAAAAAACAATGCTAAGATTCATACAAAACAACAAAAGTCCCCCTAAAAGCCAAAGCAATCCTGTGGGAATAAAAACTAAGCCAGAAGCATCACACTACCTGACTTTAAACTATACTACAAAGCTAAAATAGCATAGTCCTGCTATAAAAATAGACACATGAACCAATGGAACAGAACAGAGAACCCAGAAATCAACCCAGGTTCCAACAGCTAACTGATCTTTGCCAAAGGCACCAAGAACATACATTGGGAAAAGAACAGCCTCTTCAGCAAACAGACCTGGGAAGACTGGATATCTATGTGCAGAATGAAACTAGACATGTAGGGCTGGCCACGTGGTGCACTCGGGAGAGTGCAGTGCTGGGAGCGCAGCGGCGCTCCCAATGCAGGTTCGGATCCTATATGGGAATGGCCGGTGAGCTCACTGGCTGAGTGCTGAGCTCACTGGCTGAGTGCAGTGCGGGCGACACCACATCAAGGGTTGCGATCCCCTTACCAGTCACGAAAAAGACAAAAAAAACCCCAAAAATCTAGACATGTACATCTCACCATATACCAAAATCAACTCAAAATCAATTAAAGACTTAAATATAAGACCTGAAACTATAAAATTCCTAGGAGAAAACATAGCGGAAACACTTCAGGATGTAGTGCTGGGCAAAGACTTTATGAATAAGACCTCAAAAGCACAGGCAATAAAAGAAAAAATAAACAAATGGGATTATATTAAACTAAAAACCTTCTGCACAGCAAAGGAAACAATCAACAGAGTAAAAAGACAACCTACAGAATGGGAGAAAATATTTTCAAACTACACATATGAAAAGGGATTAATATCTAGAATATACAAGGAACTCAAAACACCTAACTGTTAAAAAAAACCAAATAATCCAATTAAAAAAAGGGGAAAGGGGGGGCCGGCCTGGTGGCACGCTGCTACAGTGCGCCGCTTGGGAGCGCAGCAGCGCTCCCGCCGAGGGTTCAGATCCCACATACAGACCTGCCGCTCACTGGCTGAGCGAGGTGCGGGTGCAACACCAAGGGTTGCGGTCCCGTTGCTGGTCCCGGTCTGGTACAGGCGCGACACTGAGGGTTGCGATCCATTGCCGGACACGAAAAAAAGACAAAAAGGAAAAAAAAAAATGGGCAAAGGAGCTGAATAGGTGTTTCTCAAAAGAAGACATACAAATGGTCAACAAGTATATGAAAAAATGCTCAACATCATAATCATCAGGGAAATGCAAATCAAAACCATACTGAGATATCATCTCACCCCAGTTAGACTGGCCATTATCAATAAGACAGAGAATAACAAATGCTGGTGCAGATGTCAAGAAAGTCCCACTGTCGGTGGGACTGTAAATTAGTACAGCCGTTCTGGAAAACAGCATGGAGGTTTCTCAAACAACTACAGATAGATCCTCCATATGATCCAGCAATCCCCCTCCTGGGTATATACCCAGAGGAATGGAAATCATCATGTTGAAGGGACACCTGCACTCCCATGTTCATCACAGTTCTGTTTACAATAGCCAAGATATGGAACCAACCTAAATGCCCATCAATGGACGACTGGATAAGAAAAATGTGATATATATACATAATGAAACACTACTAAGCCATAAAAAAGAATGAAATTCTGCCATTCACAGCAGCATGGATGGGCTTGCAGAAAACTATGTTAACTGAAACAAGCCAGGCACAGAAAGAGAAATAGCACTTCCTTACTCACAAGTAGGAGCTGAAAATAAAAGGAAGGAAGGACGGAAGGAGGGAAGCAGGGAGGGAGGGAGGGAGGGAAGGAAGGAAGGAAGGAAGGAA
>NW_007740402.1:15714-22293 GCF_000696425.1 Galeopterus variegatus | reverse complement strand
GAGGGAGGGAGGGAGGGAGGGAGGGAGGGAAGGAGAACAATCACAATAATATGTTGAACTTTCAGAAGACGAGAACAGAAATGTGGTTACTAGAAGTGGGAAAAGGGGGAGGGGGAGGGGGGTTAGTGAGAAAATGATTAATAGACACAAAGAATGATTACATTTTGTAACGATGAACATGCTAATTACCCTGATTTTATCATCACACATTGTACAAAGATATTGATATTCAACTCTGTACGCCCAAAATACGTATAATCAATTATGCTTTAATAAAAACAGTATTAAGGCACAATGCTGACACTGGCAGTAAAAATGCAGAAACAACAGTGAGAAAAACTGCTGATGTCTTCACAAGAAACGAAGCAGGGTTTCGAAGCAGTTGTCTTTGGAACTTCACCATCATTGGGCATTCACAGGGGGGAAAATGTCAGTTTCACTTAAAACATCCTTGATGAAGCAGTAAAAATTAAAATTTTACGGACTCGCAACCCTCGAGTGTACATCTTTTTGACATTGTGTGTGACAGGCAAAGAGGTGTGCAAAAAGCACCTCTGCACGCCAAGTTCAAAGGCTGCCTCCAGGAAACACACGCGGGTGATGCTTGCCACAACCTGGAGCAACCTGTTCTTCATGGAACACCTTTTTATTTAAAAGAATAACTGAAAGACAAACTACGGTTACTCAGATGTGGCTATGTGGCACACATTTTTTCTCAAATGAACGACGTGAGCCTGTTCAAGGAAAATAACCCATAGTTATTGTTGTCAAAGATAAAATCTGAGCTTTCAAGGACAAATTAGAATGTTGGAAAACTTTGTCTTCCATTACGAACTTGACATTCCCAACACTTAAAGACTTTTCTGATGAGATTGGTGTTGATATTAATCAGAGATGTGATTTTTTTGATATTGTATAATGAAACGTGTCAACGTTTGAAGCTCCGTATAACTTAGTGATCCGCTATTTCCAAATGACTGATGCCCGATGTTACAAAACCCATTCACAGGTAAAAGATCCAAAATGCAGGACAGACCAATAGATTGTTATGCAACAGAGTGCAAAACTTTAACAATATAGTTTCAGATTCCACTTTCAACTATCCTTTAAGAATCTACCAATTGTTAAGTTTGGGGATATTTTCAAGGATATCTACAATTATCTGAAGAGGATATTAAAACATTTCTCCCTTTTTCAACTAATATCTGTACGAGGCTGAATTTTCTTCCTAGACTTCATCAAAACAACCTATTGCCACAGACCGAATGTAAAAGAAAATAGAAAAGTCCAGCTGTCTTCTTTTAAGCCAGACATTAAAGTGATTTGTAAAAATGAAAACAATGTCACTCTTTTCACTAATCGTTTTTGTTTTGGAAAATATTGTTATTTTTCACTTATAGGGTATTATTTATGTTAACATGTGGTGGCTTTATTAACTAAATGAATGAAACATTTTTTTAATTCCTTAGTTTTAATTTAATGCAATAAATATTAATAGATATAACCCAATCAACAAAAGCTCTTTGGGATTCTCAATCATTTCTAAGAACATTAAGGCATCCTGAGACCAAAAAAATCTGAAAATTACTGTGCTAGGTGAAGCCAAACAGTTTTGTAAATGAAACTACTGACACAGTATCCAGTGGGCAAATCTTCGAGTTTGTAGCTAAGGCAGAAAATAGGTCAAGCTCTAAAAAAAAGGCACCATGCCAGACTGGGAGGGAGCTATTTCTGGTCAGAGGGCCAGTAGCTCTCTACTAACACCACAAAGTAAACCTCCAACTCTGCCTGCCATTAGGACATGTTAGTAGCCAGTGTCCAGAGCCCGTTGGTGTTTCTGTCCAGTTTCAAAAAAGTTATGCTGTACTATGCCCCAACAGCAGCTTCCTCAGACACGTACGACTGGTCATTCAGAAGCCACCTGACACCACACAACATGGAAGGATACAACGCAAAGCCAGACTGATTTTAAAATCTAAGATTAGGACACGGAGGAATAGAGCAATTCTCATAACTAAAGGTCTAATCTCATCAGACTTAAAGAAAACAGACAAGTCCATTTATACTTGAAAGCCATATTTGGAGTGGCTGCAGAGCACAGAGACCGTGGTAGGGAAAAGACAGAAAGGTTTTTTTCCCTCAAAATCTGGAATAACCAAACCACCTCAAATGATCATTGGCTACATATTTACTCAGAGGCTGAGGAAGGCAGAGGAGGTTGTTTTGGAGGAGATCTGGGTGTCAGATAACGGTGTGGAGTGACTTCCAGCACCAGTTTTATGACTTGAAACTTCAGGGGAGCAGAGACCATGTCGTCTTGTTCCTTGCCCTGGTTAGGACGCAGCCTGTGGCTTATACGGAAGAGATGCTCACAAAACACGGGATGAGGGAATGAAAATGTGGAGAAACCAATGAATCCTACAAGGTGATAAGAGGAATAAACCCCTTTTTCGGGAGGAGCACCGCTGACAACAGTGCAACAACACAGCACCCCACAAGGGTGCCCCCCTCGGCACAGCCGTCTCACACACAGCCCCTGACTTATGGACCGAAAAATAGGACAAAAGGATAAGTATCTCAGGGAGAGGAAAAACAAGGAAAGCTCCAAAGCAATGGTTTTCTTCTCTTGGACATAAAAGTCTGAGAGCCTTGTTTCTGTATTGTAAAACTTATGAATTAAAATCTAAGGAGTACAGTGATCTGTCTCTCACACGGTTATGAAATGAGCATCTCTCTGCTTTGCAAAGACTTAAGAGTTTGACCAATAGGGTGTGCGATCAAGGGCTGCAGACAGTCCTGGGCCACATGGGAAGAAGTGCCAGCCACACCTGTAGGAATTTTCTCTTCTGAATTACTGACTTCACCTGGACTGTCATTTTCTCAAACGTGGCTCTAGAGAAAGAAAAACCCAGAGGCTTTAGTCCCCCACTACTATATATGTCAAAGAATATCGTGGGAAAGAAGTTGCTGAGTCTTACATCTCCACAACAGGTCACGAGAACAGCACCACTGATGGTCTCATGTCCTTGGTCCCCAGGCCAGCAGCATCGGCATCGCTGCCATCTCATCCTGGGCCCCACCCCAGTCCCACTGAGTCAGGTTCTACAGTTTAAGATCCCCATATGATTCGTGTGCACATTAAAATTTGAGAAAAACTGCACCAAAATGCCATAAGGTCAAACAAACAAACAAAAAACATATTTCCACCTGATGCCAGTAAAACTTCACATGAGATCATTGAACGGGTAATAAAGCCTGCTATAACCCTGAATGTCCTAATAGGGGATGCCTGAGGTTTAATGTCCCCCCAAAACTTAATCCCCACTGTTAATGGAGGAAAATAACTGTTAATGGAGGGAAATCCTATTATGGTAATTGAAAGGTGGGGCCCTGAAGAGGTGATTAGATGCAGGACTGTGCCATCGTGAATGGATTAATAAGGGTGGTCAGGGCTGTGGTTCTGAGGGCTTTAAAAGGAGACTGCATGAGGAGGTATCTCTTTCTGTTCTGCCATTTCTGCCATGTGAGCTCCCTGGGTCACTGTCGCCACCACCAAGACCCTCATCAGATGTGCTCCCTGGACTTTGGACTTGCTAGCCTCCAAAACTGTAAGCAATAAATTTCATTTTCTTTATAAATCACCTAGTTCCGGGTATTTTGTTATAAGCAACGGAAATAGACTAATCCAGGGGACATTGTTTGGGGTGGAGGATAGGAACCAGAGGCAGTGTTGCCCAGCAGGGGGGAACCCTAGAACAAAAGTTCAAAAATCTTCCCTCATTCCTGTCTGTCCTCTATGAAGAATTCGCTCTCAGACCTTGGACAAATGACCTAAATCTCTCTTAGACCTTGGTTTCTGGATGTTTAAAATAAAATAGGTGAAGAAGGCTCTCAAATCACATTCTGCTCTAAATTCTATAACCCTGAGAATGTCACCAATCATCACCCTAATCTATTGACATGCCACCAGCATTACACATCGCCTCTCCAGCTGTTAGTGTGGGGAGACACAGTTCAACCTCCTGGAAAATGCTGAAGCTGCATAGAAACATGATGAAACGTCCATCGAGTGTGTGATGTAATTTTAGAATTATTTCTTTAAACTATAATAAATTATTCAAATATGTTGTCATATTTTTGTGCAGGCAACGGTATGACCATCCTTCTGTTCTATAACATAAGAGACAGCAGTGGCTTTTTAATTACATTAGTAGTAGGAATTATAATTCAAACACAAGTCAATGAAATACTCGATGGGCTTATCCTTTACCCATCAACAGCTAGGCTGCACTTTCATGATCTCTGTGGTTAATGTGTTGCTAATAATTATTACTGCATTTTTATTATTCATAAAAGTACTTTTTCAGAGGTCCACAGAGCAATTTCTGCAAGTAAAATCTGTGGGGGAGATCAGCCTTCTTTAATTAGCAAATAAACATCTCAGACACCTCCATTCTGGCATTAAGTCCAAAGCATCTATTCTCTGGCTCAAAAGTTTTTAATGAGCAGTGTTGTAAAGCTATTTATCCAGTCAAGAGAAAGGCTTTCTCTCCCCTCTTGGAAGAAGAATTTCTTAAATTAAATTAGTCTCCTTTCTCTGTAATGCGACTTACCACTGGTTCATCAAGTATTTCCCACCACTATTGAGCTCTGCCCTCTCTCTCGCTGTGTCTCCTTCCCTACTTAAAGGAGAAATTCCTCTCCAGTGCTGGCAGAACCGTGGGGAACTGACCCCACCACACACAGAACAGAGTTGTTAAAAAGTGACTCCACGTTCTGCAGTCCTGATTTCCAGCTGCTATTTGATGCTGAGGAGGATGCAGTGAATGCCTTTCCATGGATTCTTTGTGGGCTCCCCCATCCACCTTCCCTCCTTGTTCCTCTCTCACAACCATACCAGGTCATGGTGCCTGTTCAAGTTCTCATGAGGACCTTTGTTTTGCACTAATGATGTGGAGGAATTACAAGTGACAGGTGAATGACTACAACAACCATTCCTGCCTCTGCACATTTGCACATTGCCACAGCCTTACCTAAAGAGGAGTTTACTGATGGTTTTAAATCCACAGGACATGGCATCAAAGATTCCATGGGTTCAAATTATTCTGACCTATTTCTTTTGAAATGATGGGGAAAGGATTGGCAATTTGCTTAAAATGTTCCTGAGGATTTACTACAACTTTCTGGG
This sequence comes from Galeopterus variegatus, assembly GCF_000696425.1. NCBI lineage: Eukaryota > Metazoa > Chordata > Mammalia > Dermoptera > Cynocephalidae > Galeopterus > Galeopterus variegatus. The sequence continues at coordinate 17,105 of NW_007740402.1, read as the reverse complement.
TCACACTATTCATGTGATGGCCTTAGATCAGAGAATATTTCTTTGCCTATTAATTTGTAAAATCAAATTCACCATTTACCTTCCATGTTCCCATATTCATCCAGTATAGAACTCAAATTACATATCTAACTCAAAACTCAGAGAACTGGTTTCCTATCATATTTTCGTTCTTTTATTTTTCTCATTCCATTCATAGACAATTTTAAGCACCTTCTGTATGGAAAGCAACATGCTAGTTGTTATAGTGGATACAGAATGAACCAGACACAGATGCTAATGTCAAAGAGCTCACCATCTGAGACTCCCCAGATCTCACATCTCAGTTACGTGTTCCTCTGGGATTCCAGAACACACATGCAAACCTCTCCCACAGCACCTAGCGTACTACCTTCTAAACCATGAGCTGTTCACCCAACACCCTGCCTCCATGGCCTTCCAACTCTTTCTCAGAGGCCATGGCTTAACTTCTTACCTGACCAAATGTGAATCTTCCAAAGCCCAAGAAGTATCAGGCACATGGCTGGTGCTCAGTAACTCTGTAATGAACTAAATGCAAATAATAATGGACATAAAGAAATATAAGCATAAATCGAAAGGCATGTGTCTTGCAAGAGAAGGAAAATGCTACAGGACTTAAGAGGAAGGAGCTACTTTGCAATGGGGGATTAAGTTCAGCTTCTGGAAGCAGGAAGACTTTGAGGTGAGCCTGAAATATAGATGGGGAGGTGGGAGGGCAGGGGGCAGTGAGGCAGGTAAGCATTCCAGATGGGGAACAGCATGAGCAAAACCACAGAGATTTGAGAGGGGAGTCAGGGATGCAGAGGCCATGGGAGGGGCTGGGGTTGGAAGCCAAACAGGCTGTCCCCACATTCCCAAGATGTGGGAATTTACTGGGAGCTCTAACAAAGAGGCAAATGCTGTTATAATAGGAAAAAAATAGAGAGAAGGGAGCTGATATAAAGTAGATAGTGTCGGGGCCGGCCCGTGGCTCACTCGGGAGAGTGTGCTGCTGATAAAGTAGATAGGGTCCTAGAAAAATAGTGGTCCCCCCACCTAGGCCACACAGGCTGTGGAAGAAAGACAGCAGGTATTATCAAGCAATGGACCAAGCTATTGGTTCAGGGCAGTGATTTATTTCCAATAAACTGAGCCCAGCTGTAGGTAGGAAGAGTAGAACTTCCTGGAGCTTGAGGCTTCAAATTCCAGGAGTGGGGAGAGATATCACAGAAGGTCCGCGCTCTTCAGGAGCCCAATATGGAAGTGCTTTTCTAAGGTACAGGCCCACACCTGGAGGCCAAATTAAGACACGGACTCAAGAAGGGATTGACGAGCCGGCCCGGTGGCGCGCTGCTACAGTGCGCCGCTTGGGAGTGCGGCGGCGCTCCCGCCGA
>NW_007740402.1:14176-14965 GCF_000696425.1 Galeopterus variegatus | reverse complement strand
TGAGGGTTGTGATCCGTTGCCGGACATGAAAAAAGACAAAAAGGAAAAAAAAAAAAAAGAAGGGATTGAGAATGATGCCAGTTCAATTCTCTCTCAAAACAAAGTCTCAGTAGTCAGCTCTAGTATCCAGTCCTAAGAGCCCAATGATGATGGATTCCAAGGCAAGAGCTAGAGAGATTTTTAGGGAACCTTCAAAGAATGGAGTCCTGATCCCATTTACCTGTCAATTATAGATCAGAGCCATAAGACGGGAAAACTATGGGACATTTATTGGACCATTACATCACTTCCCAGCATTTATCTTTTAATATTAACTCCATGTGGTTCTGAAATGATTAACAGTGCAATCCTTTAATAAAAGGGTGCTGCATATGTCTTTAGGGAGTCAGTGAGAATGCGGAGATGGCACACACTGTTCCTGAGGCCTCTAGTTCCAGAACTGTTGTGCACAATCTATTTTTGCATCAGAATCACCCGCCTGCCCAACCAAAGTCATCAGAATCTGAGTGAAAAGCCTGAAATAGGACTTTTTGTCAAGGGCCTCGGGCTCTTCGTAGGCAAACTAAAATTTTAAAACTACTTAACTTTATGGGCAAGGGACTCGATTAGGGTAGAAAAAACAACAGGGAATCAGAACAGAGAGAATCTTGTGATGGTTAATTTTATGTATTGACTTGGCTGAGCCACAGTGCCCAGACATTTGGTCAAACATTATTCTGGATGTTTCCGTGAGGATGTTTGTGGATGAGATTTGCATTTAAATTGATGGATTTCGAGTAAAGCAGATTG
>NW_007740402.1:1188-13568 GCF_000696425.1 Galeopterus variegatus | reverse complement strand
AGAACAGAGAGAATCTTGTGATGGTTAATTTTATGTATTGACTTGGCTGAGCCACAGTGCCCAGACATTTGGTCAAACATTATTCTGGATGTTTCCGTGAGGATGTTTGTGGATGAGATTTGCATTTAAATTGATGGATTTCGAGTAAAGCAGATTGCCTTCCATAATGTGATGGGCCTCATCCAATCGACTGAGGACCTGAATAGGACAAACGGCTGAGCTCCCCGGAGCAGGAGGGAATTCTACCCACAGACTACAGCCTCTGGACTTGAGTTACAACACTTTCCTGAGTCTCCAGAGCGCTGGTCCCCTCTATCAGATTTTAAACTCACCAAGGCTCCACAATTGCATGAGCCAATTCCTTAAAATAAATCTCTTTAAGCTATATATAGCCAACTCATTTGTTCTGTTTCCTTGGAGAACCTTGACTAATACAAATCTCTTGACCTTGAGAGACAAGGTCCATGGAATCTAATTTGGCCCTGAAAAAGGATTAAGGCCCAAGCCAGCAAAGAGCCTTGTGTGGACTCCCTGACACTCACCTGTAAGATAATTAAGTAATCAGTCATCAAACAGGTAGCAGCTGGTTCCCTGACAATCTTGGTGACAAAGTTCAAAGAAAGAAATAGTGGCCAATGGTCAGGTTTGCTTGTGGGTCCCCCCCCCCATAAGGAAAAGGAAAAATCAGAATCCCCCCTTGTAACAAAAGTGGTTTCCAGGAATAGAGAGCTCCTTCCTGTGTTAGAGGAAACATTTACCAGAGATTACCAGATGTGGGAAAGGGAGAGTGGGAGGAGAGTAGGGGAGGAATTGGTAAGGGGCCAAGAAAAATGATTACGTTGTGTAACGTTGAATATACTAATTATCCTGATGTGAGTATCACCTATAGCACACAGGTAATGATATTCAACTTTGTACCCCACAGATATGGACAATCACCTATGTTTTAATAAAAAATAAATAGATAAATAAAAAGACCTTCCCAGAACGGTGCAATATCTAAGAACAGCCAGCTTAAGCTTTATCACAAAGCACCCATCAACTTGGGATTGTGAAATATCCCCTAGCCAAAGCACATCTGACAGAAAATAAATGAGTTCCATTACCAAATGAGAGTGGTGTGGAAGTAACAGAATTGCTTTTATATTGATGGATGATCTAATATAAAAGATAAAAAATGATTAGAAACAATAAAATTAAATCACCGAATATGGTCCTATCCGTTTTGTGCTATGGAGTGGATTCTCGCATTGGGTGGAAGGTTGGACTGTATAACTTCTAATTTTAGGAAACAGTGAAAAAAAAATCATGACAACAGTCTTGTACTGCTAATAAACTACTCTTAAGTCACTGTAAGAGCCATGACAACGATCACAAAAAGCTATGGGAACTCGAGAGGACACTAAGTCACCTTTCTTCACCCCTGCTCCTGGGACAAGTAGGTCCCGCCACACCAGACATTTCTCTCCAAGGTAACAATGTGACCTAAGGTGGTGGGTCTTAGAATGGATGTGGTAATTCCAGCCTAACCACGAGGGGTCATTAAAATGGCTCGGATAAGATTACTGGCCACAATTTCCTTAAATTGACTGAAAGTGAGAGCAGCATCAACAACAACACAGGTCTACACTCTAGAAACAACCACCACAGAACCAGGCATGATGGCAGAAAAGCAGGTGTTATCTCAGAGGTACTGGGAGCTCTTCAGAGGGACTGGGGCCCCTAAGAAAGATGTGCTTCCTCTGAAACGGTCTGATACGATTAGTGTGGATTCCTCACCCAGGCTTTTGAGTCATTTTTTTGACGTTTGGCAAGATTTGCCAAGTTACCTGCCCAGGGCTGAACACCTCCATTGCCTTCTCCGTGAGTCAGTTCTAAGCCCCCAGGTGCAGCCTCCTCACTAGAGCTTCCCTGCGGAGGAGCCCACTTGCAGGTCGCATGCCCACAACATGTGCCCATCAAGATAACACGGTGACTGCCTCACAGATTAAAAGTTCCCCNCAGAGGGACTGGGGCCCCTAAGAAAGATGTGCTTCCTCTGAAACGGTCTGATACGATTAGTATGAATTCCTCACCCAGGCTTTTGAGCCATTTTTTTGACGTTTGGCAAGATTTGCCAAGTTACCTGCCCAGGGCTGAACACCTCCATTGCCTTCTCCGTGAATCAGTTCTAAGCCCCCAGGTGCAGCCTCCTCACTAGAGCTTCCCTGCGGAGGAGCCCGCTTGCAGGTCGCTTGCCCACAACATGTGCCCATCAAGATAACACGGTGACTGCCTCACAGATTAAAAGTTCCCCCAGAAGGGTCATGCATTATACAAGAGAGCTCACAATGACTCCTACCACTTTGTCAGTCAAAAATTCCAAGGCCAGACCCCTGGTCCTCACGTAAGCCCCTTCTCTCCTGCTGGTGTTATCTTTTTCAGGGCCGATGAGGTCTCAGAACTTGACTGGGGACAGTGAGAATGCACTTGGGGAAGAGTGGGGGCCTCGTCCTTGCAAGCTCACCCGGAAGGCCTGACACTCTCCCGCCTTGAGCAGTGGGCCTTCCTTAACCTCTCTCCCTTCGTCTCTTTTGGAACCTCCTATCAAGTGAGTTCCCCACTGCTTCCTTATCCTTTATCCAGCTATTTCACCCCTTGCCAGCCTTGACTGTCATAGAAGAACATGCAGTGTCCTTTCCTTCTCCCACCTCCACGAAATACCTTGATGTTTGAGGCTTCCCCTCAGGCGCGAGGACAGGCTGGTCTAAACTGGTCTAGACTGAAAACCTCCATGTCTACAGGGCTGACTCAGTTTCTTAAGAGAAATCTTCTCATGCACTCTCCTTCCCCCAAAAGCGTGGATATAGTTCTGGCTTTGGTTTACATTTGGGTTACTTTTCAAAGATTTAGCAGAAATCGTTTCCAGTACTCCCTCAGGTTCCTGACCACCCTCTGTCTCCTTACATGAAAATGGTATATTTAAGCAAATGCAATACTACACCTAAGACAGGAAGATCATGCATTTTCCAAGATGATGGGGCAGTAGTGGAAAGCTTCTTGTTCAGTTAGCTCCATCCCTTTTACTTGTCAAAGTTCATGTCACTGTCACCCAGTGTGCTAACATTACCACAAGGAGGCAGCACCCTGCGCTGCCCTTAAAATCAGTCTAACACAAATCACACTTTTGGAGGGTATGGGGGACCTTCTTTCACTTAACGTTAACCCCGGTAGAAATGCATGTGTAACTGGAGAGAGGAAAATGAAGGCGAGGATGCCAGAGACAGAAGCAGCAAGTGGTGAGAGAAATGCATGTCCCCTAATGAGACAGCCCCTCTTTAAGATCCTCCTCAGGGATCTTCATTCAGGTGGTGCCTGGAATCCACCTGCCAAACACGTCTGAAGGGACTACACTGCACTAGCGTCTGAAGGGTCTACACTAGTGGAGACTGGCCGCAACGACTGCTGTGATTCTTTGTTCGTCTGACTCCTGGGCTCCTGTCACTAACCAGAAAACAGGAGGCCGAAAAGGAAGCTGTCCTCAGGCCCTTGCCCCATGTTCATGCAACCACAGCTACTAAAGAAAAGGGGGAGCGGGGCCCAGGTGTTCCACAGATCAGTGTTTATGATGCTGGTCCACAAAGATCAAAGGAACAGGCCAGTCTCCTCGTCCCTGCCTCTTCCCCATGCCTTCTCTTCCTTTTCTCTCAGCTCCGTCACCTGTCATCACTGCCCGGACATGTGAAGTCTAAGGAGGGAATTTGTAGGCGACAGTTCCCAAAACTGTAAATGACTGTGCTCACCTTTTCTTTCTTCCATTAGCCAAATTTTACTTGTCAAAGTTCATGTCACTGTCACCCAGTGTGCTAACATTACCACAAGGAGGCAGCACCCTGCGCTGCCCTTAAAATCAGTCTAACACAAATCACACTTTTGGGGGGTATGGGGGACCTTCTTTCACTTAACGTTAACCCCGGTAGAAATGCATGTGTAACTGGAGAGAGGAAAATGAAGGCGAGGATGCCAGAGACAGAAGCAGCAAGTGGTGAGAGAAATGCATGTCCCCTAATGAGACAGCCCCTCTTTAAGATCCTCCTCAGGGATCTTCATTCAGGTGGTGCCTGGAATCCACCTGCCAAACACGTCTGAAGGGACTACACTGCACTAGCGTCTGAAGGGTCTACACTAGTGGAGACTGGCCGCAACGACTGCTGTGATTCTTTGTTCGTCTGACTCCTGGGCTCCTGTCACTAACCAGAAAACAGGAGGCCGAAAAGGAAGCTGTCCTCAGGCCCTTGCCCCATGTTCATGCAACCACAGCTACTAAAGAAAAGGGGGAGCGGGGCCCAGGTGTTCCACAGATCAGTGTTTATGATGCTGGTCCACAAAGATCAAAGGAACAGGCCAGTCTCCTCGTCCCTGCCTCTTCCCCATGCCTTCTCTTCCTTTTCTCTCAGCTCCGTCACCTGTCATCACTGCCCGGACATGTGAAGTCTAAGGAGGGAATTTGTAGGCGACAGTTCCCAAAACTGTAAATGACTGTGCTCACCTTTTCTTTCTTCCATTTCTCTTGATTCTACTATCAGATATAACAACTACTTCTCACAACATCTCTACTTCACATCAAAGCCAGAAGATCTGTCGCTGCACAAATTTACTACAATTACCTTAAAAATCATGTGGAGATTTATACATCTGCATGTGACATACTGACACATACTTGAAACCAGAAATGTGAGGCTATTTCAGCAAATGCTCTTGATCTTTTTCCTTTCATCTGTGTGTGTGTGTGTGTGTGTGTTTATAAATACATATTTCATCTTTGCGTGTGTGTATGTGTGTGTATATAAATACATATTTCATTCTTGTGTGTGTGTGTATATAATACATATTTCATCCTTATGTGTGTCTATAATACATATTTCTCCCATGTGTGTGGATGTATAATACATATTTCATCCTTATGTGTGTGTGTGTCTATAATACATATTTCTCCTGTGTGTGTATGTATAATACATATTTCATCCTTACGTGTGTGTGTGTCTATAATACATATTTCTCCTGTGTGTGTATAATACATATTTCATCCTTGTGTGTGTGTGTGTGTGTGTGTATATATATAAAAATACATGTTTCATCCGTGTGTGTGTATATAAATACATACTTCATCCATATGTGTGTATATATATAAATATGTATTTCATACATGTGTGTATAAATACATATTTCATCTGCACATGTGCATGTATATAAATGCATATTTCATCTGTGCATGTGTGTATATATAAATACATATTTCATCCGTGTGTGTGTCTATAAATCCATACTTCATCCGTTTGTGTGTATAAATACACATTTCATCCACACGTGCATGTATATAAATGCATATTTCATCTGTGCTTGTGTGTATATATAAATACACATTTCATCCGTGTGTGTGTGTATAAATACATATTTCATCCACACATGTGCGTGTATATAAATGCATATTTCATCTGTGCATGTGTGTATATATAAATACACATTTCATTCGTGTGTGTGTATATATTTAAGTACATATTTCAGCCTTGTGTGTGTGTGTGTGTATAAATGCATACGTGTGTGTATTTATATACACTCACACATATTTATTGATGTCAATATTTATGTACATATGAACATCCGTTTACGAGCTACCAGGCATCCCTTACCTCTGATGGCTTCGTGGTGCATCTTCCTTTTCCTGAACACTCCAAGTCATTCGTATGGCTGTCCCCTGGCACACAGGTGCTGGCCTTCACCACCAGAGTTAAGCGCAAAGCCACGATAGATTTAGAAACAGAATCATTCACAAAACCTAAAAGAAAATGGGACAACAGGACATATAAAGTAAAGCTGTATCAGCAGTCTTCCTACAAGACTACGAACTTAGGCAGCATTCAAGTCTGACAAAGCAAAATGCAGTAAAGCAATGAAATAAAGCATGTGGCTCCTGTCCGTTCAGACCTCAGGTCCTTAAGACAGGCTGGTCTTCCTTAGCCTCACAGGAAACGCCTAAGGCCGAGGAAAAGGAACGCCAGGCACTTCAGTCATCATCTTAGACCCTTGCGCTTTGCTCCTGTCCTCGCCTCCGCAGGCCGCTTTGCCTCTCAGTTCCATCCCTGCACTCAAATCTTACAACTCCATCTCTGCTTCTGAACTGCAGACTTCCCCTGGGGAGCAGCTGGCCTGCGTCACCCAGCTCTTCCTTGTGCTGGTCACTGTGGACAGTCACAAAAGCTGGAAATCCCCAAAGTCCCCACCCAGGTATCAGCCTGCCCTAGCAGTGCTCAGTCCCCTCACAGACGAGCATGCAATAGGCACACATTAATGTTGGGTTTATTAATGAATATCTTACTGGATTACCAGTCTGACTGCACGGTATCAATTTAAGCCACATAGGGCTAGCCATCTAATAAAGCAGGACTAATCATACTTGAATATTGATTGCAATATCATTGACGTGTCATATTTATCACCAAATGATCTTTATGTCTAGGTCAGCCATTCATACATGGTAGGTAGCAATAAATAATTGAATAATAAAGGGCCATAGTGTGTATTTTTGAATATAATAATTATTTTGATGTGAGCATCACATATTGCACAGAAGTATTGATGTTCAACTCAGTACGCCACAGACATGTACAATCAACTGTGTTACAATAAAAAATAAATGAATTAGTTTTTTTAAATCAATGAATAAATATAGCCCCTAACTGGAGTGGAGAAATAAATATTATAAGTATTTTGTATCAGTGATTAAATTATTTCACTAAGCAAGCATCCTTTTCCAATAAGAATATTCACTTATATCTAATTTATAATTTCAAAACAAAATATATATCAAAACTCATGAATATGACAAGATAATCAACACAACCCTCTCAGTTATGTTCAAGAGTAAGATCATGTCCAAGAGTCTCAATATTACGAAGCCACGGCCACAGATATTTTTACAACAGAACATTTTGGGGATCAAGGTGGCACCATGAATCAGTGAGGAAAAGACAGAAGATAATATAATTTATTCCAGGGCAATTAGAGTGATTTCCATTACCAGGAAAAAAAAGTATTTTTGGATCCCCACCTCACAGTACATACAAAAATAAATCTAGATGGCTTAAAAAGTTAAATGTGAACCAAAAAACTAAAACTCCATGTGGAAAATACAGGAGGCTTGATCTTGGGGTAGGGGATTTCTTAAACAAGATACAAAATAACAACTCATAAAAACAGATTAATCAATTTAATTTAATCCAAATTTAAATTTTATATAAATAGCCGCCATAAACAAAGACAGACAAGACACAGGCTGGGAAATGAAATGTATAATGTGCAAAACCAGTAAATGATTAGCTGCCAGAATATACAAAAAAATCTTTTTGCAACCTGCTTTTTTCCTCAACATTATTTATATTCATATAAATATGGAAATGAAATGTATAATGTGCAAAACCAGTAAATGATTAGCTGCCAGAAGATACAAAAAAATCTTTTTGCAACCTGCTTTTTTCCTCAACATTATTTATATTCATATAAATAATAAAAACCACGAAGCAGTAATAAGTACAGTTATGTATTCATATATACACAGTAAAAGTATATAAAGATGCATGGGGAAAAACACACCAACCTCAAGAGAAGGAGGGAAAGAAAAAGGAGTGGGCAGCAAGGGAGCTTCTGGCTGTATATATAATATTTTATTTCTTTATTAATAATATATAAAGCAAATATGGCACAATATTTATTAAATCTTGTGTACAAAGAAGCCTTACATTCATTTCTATGGTTTTATACATATTTTAAATATTGTGTAACCAAGTTTTTTTATATACTATTTATTATTGTTCGGGTATTACAAGTTCGAACAGGCTTTGACAGGTTAGAAAAATATAGTATCCTGAAACCTGGAATACACAGTCCAAAATGACTTCGTGGTCACCTTCTCTGTATCATTCTAACAGTCTCTTTCTCTCACTACATCAAATTCCTTCTTGTGATGCACGCATATGTATACAGTATAACATTTATTTTTATAGGAACATCGCATTAAAATAATAATAGTAAAGTGCACCAATTTAACTTGCTTGCATGGTACCTAGCATCATCTCATTAGCTGATGGTCACATAAGAACATGTTGCCTCCATTGACAATAAATTAGCAACTTTCCAAATATTTAAGAACTCCTTGTACGCTCAGTTGGTGTACCTTCCTGCAGCTCATTATCACAGATTTATTCTAAGTGCTGCTTGACACACTAGAGTTCGCTTTTCATACGGTAAAAATAAGATGTCTCTCATGGTCTGTCAATTATTTCTGTTTGTTCTTAGGCAAAGATATAAAGATGACATCACAAATGTCTGCAATGAATAGAAATTCTTTCTGGAAACAGATATGACTCTAACAATATTAGTAAAAAGTGCCTACCTTAAATGAGTATATATGAAAACAAATGGACGTAGCGTATAAGTGTATATTTAATAAAAACAATATAGATATGTGGAATGCACACTCACATGATTTTAAGGTATAGTTGTATAATGACAGTTCCTGAAGAGAATGAATCTTAAAATTTTTTTTTTTTCCTTTTTTGGTCTTTTTTCATGTCCGGCAACGGATCGCAACCCTCAGTGTCGCGCCCGTACCGGCAGATATGACTCTAACAATATTAGTAAAAAGTGCCTACCTTAAATGAGTATATATGAAAACAAATGGACATAGCATATAAGTGTATATTTAATAAAAACAATATAGATATGTGGAATACACACTCACATGATTTTAAGGTATAGTTGTATAATGACAGTTCCTGAAGAGAATGAATCTTAAAACTTTTTAAACCAAAAAACTACCTTTTAGAAGGTCATGAAGAGTTTCTACCTTCCAGGGTGAACGCAGGATTCTGTCTATTCAAGACCATGCATGCCTGAAGGGATCACTTTGGAAACCTTGTGATCCTCGCAGCCATAAATCACGCAAATGAACATAGTCCTTAGGGGAGTCCTGATAGAATTAACCCACACGCATATGTTTCAGATGGAAATATTAAATGTTTAGCCCCATAATATTAATCTGTAGAACTGTATTCCTCCCATGAAAGAAATCTGGAGGGTGGGGTTCCTTCAGTGTGGACCTGTATTACCCTCTGCCTACATTGTTTGCATTTGAGAACTGTGTGACTTTCAGCCTAGGTATTTGGTCCCAGGAGCTTCAGAAGCTAGGACTGCACTACAGCAGGAGAGGAGCAAGACCCAGTCTTCTCTTTCACCTGGGCGAAGGACTGCAAAAAGCTATTGGCCAGGGCAGCCAGAATGAAATCAACTGCTGTTGCCACATGCTTTGCAATTCACCAGTGCATGAAGGACCATTAGGGTTGCCTTATCCAGGCCATCACACACTAGAGCAGAGCAGTTGTCCCACCATCTACCATGCTAAATGGAGGTCAATCCCAGAGCAAAAAAAAAAATGAAGCAGGTCTTGAATTGCAGGACAAAAGGAATTTGTGCTCTCTATGGTCCTTAGGCTGGGATTCTGAGGTGTGGTGAATCCTGGAGATCCCTCTAGTGCCAATGGATTGGCAGGAATGCTGACGAGGTTCTCCAGCTCTAGAACTACTTCCCGTAGCTGTGTTAAGTTATTCCATAGGTTGTACTTCTGTATTTCCTGAACATTCAGTCAAATCTTGCTAAAGCTAAGCCCACATTCTATGCAGAATTAGGGAGACACACCTCTCTGAGCCCCAGTTTTCTCACATAGGGATAATAACCCTGAATAAGGTGACCATGAAATGTATTGTCAGAACTGGGACTCTTTTCAGAACAAAAGGGGGTGCTTTTTATAATTGTACCTGGACACAGACATTAGGTGAGACTGACTGTCCCAGGCAATGGGACAATGTGGTTACCCTACTCCTAATGTCCTGAGGAGCACCTGGAGACACCCTATCTGCAAAGCTCTACATTAATGCCAAGGATGTTTTTAACATGAGGAAGATAGATTCAAAAAAGCACTATGAAATATAATGCAGTTCACAGGCATCGAGGTCATGATGGGGAACTAATGGGAGTCAGGGTGAGTGAAGACACTTCTCAACAACAACAAGTATGGCCTTAAGAGACAAATGTCTCTTGATGCCTTGGTAAAGACAGGTACCACATGTCTGATGCAGAGTGGTACTTTATGATCATAGAGACCTAATTGCTTTCTTCCTGAGATTTCCTATGCAAACCTTTATCATAAATTGGCTTTGAGAAGGAAGGAAACAGGTGGTTTAGGCAAAAGTGTCTCTTCTGCAGAGCATTCTCCATCCTCCCTCATGGCTCTGCCCTGTGTAGACACTGACACCTCCTCCAGAGCCTTCACACATCCTGCTCAGCCCAACTCTGCAACATTTCCACGATGTCCCTTTGCCTGGAATACTCTTCCTTCTCCCAATCTTACCGCCATTGAGATCCAGCTCAGATGTCACCTTATTCATGAGCTTTTCCTCAACATCCCAGTCCACTCTGTGATCTACCATGTTTATCTGTGTTAACATACATAACATCATGTACCCGTTCCTGATTATTTTATGTTTTGGATGGTTTCTTATCATACGACCTTTACTGAAGCTTCCTTCGTGGCTTAGAAAAGCGGTGAGTAGGAAGCCAAAATAAAGGTACATATACGGCCAGAACAGCAAAACCAATTCCCAAAGAGGATTTTCCAGAATGTCTTATCATCGAGCATGTCCACTATCAAGAACAGATGGCTTAGAAAAGCGGTGAGTAGGAAGCCAAAATAAAGGTACATATACGGCCAGAACAGCAAAAACAATTCCCAAAGAGGATTTTCCAGAATGTCTTATCATCGAGCATGTCCACTATCAAGAACAGCAATCATCTGAATGCACAACTTCCAGTTTACTAAAAAATAGTTGCTTATCCACTTGTGATTACCCCTGTTAAAGAAATGGAGCCTGGCAGAGATGCGACCAAAGTTCCTATAAAATAGTGGAGATAAAATCAAGTATCAGTCATTATAAATGTGTTTTTCATATCTTTGCTTTGATCTCTAGTTTTATATTAAATCATTTCTAAAATCTATATCATCTGTCTACTCACTAAGCATTTAGATCACATAACGGTATATAATTTTATACACAAGCCCTTTTTCCAGTGGTTATTTTTAAAATTCCATTTAACTATTAAATTTTCTTAGCTGGCAATAATGCAAATGAATGTGTAGTTAAAAATATAGAAGGTATAGGTTTCCAGATAATTTGCTCCCATTTTCTCAATGAACGTTTACTGAGCTCACATTGACGAACTAGGCACCGTAGTAGGTTCTAAGTTTACAAAGATGAGTCACCCTTGGTTTCTGCCATTCCAAACTTTCAGTCAAAAGTAGTGGTTCTTAACTAATGTTGAAACTAGCAGCTTCAAAATCTTGCAGGAGCTTCCAACACAAGTGATTCAGCATCAATAGTGTGGGATGGGCTCCTGGAAGCATGCTGTTGAGAAAGACTCCCTAAGTAACTCTGAGGTGTGCTTCCAATTAAAAACCACCAGTGTGGTAGAAAAACTCATCTAAGTCACAAAAGTCATGTTCTTATTAAGGCAACAATCACCTCGAATTAGAAGCATCCACGTGAGCCTCTGAAAGCACATTTTATTCATCTGACTATTTTTCAAATCCAGGTGACTCTGTGATATTTAGACAATGTTTATATTCCCAAGCTCATCATAAGTTTCTGAAGTTCTTAGAGACAACTCTGAAAAAGATTCCTATATTAGATTTATTTGCTTATTAAGGCTGTAAGTATTTTGGCCCTAAAATCTCTTAGTAAACTATTAAAGAAATCAGTCTTTTCAACAGTGTGTCACACATTACCACGTAGCTCCTAATTATGTTACCTAATCCCCTAAAGTGAGTCAACAGGACAAGCAGGCTATTTTCAGCAGTGTGCTGAGAACAGCGGTAGGTGGCTGCTTCAAGGAAAGAGTGTAATTTCAATAAGTTGTTCGCACCTCACTTTGATCATGTCTAGGGGAAAAAGCCTGTATTTCCTCATAATGAAAAGTAACACTGTCCAATTTAACTTTCATCAAACTGCAGCTGGGTCAGAGTAAAGTATCCCTCCGGCAATTCCACATGCCAAGAGCAGGAACTGTGCCCCTTACAAAGGGGCAGCAGGAAGAATCTGAAATAAAATAAAATTAATTCAAAAGAAGGAAGTTCTCTGGGGCTTTATAAGTAATTATTGGGAGCTGTTGAAAAACCAGTGTGATTTCTTTGACACAGCAGTCAAACTGACAGACACTTTCAACACACTTATATGAAGTACAGAGCACACGATCATATTTTTCTCTTCCTTAATGGTAGGAAATCAATATATGTA
>NW_007740402.1:0-483 GCF_000696425.1 Galeopterus variegatus | reverse complement strand
GAAATAAAATAAAATTAATTCAAAAGAAGGAAGTTCTCTGGGGCTTTATAAGTAATTATTGAGAGCTGTTGAAAAACCAGTGTGATTTCTTTGACACAGCAGTCAAACTGACAGACACTTTCAACACACTTATAAGAAGTACAGAGCACACGATCATATTTTTCTCTTCCTTAATGGTAGGAAATCAATATATGTAGCATAATACCTGATACAGGTCTGCACAGAAAGGCTTGTCCTCATATGCAGAGTTCTAAGACCCACAGGCCAATTGATCAACCAGAGATAAAAGTTGGCAAAGTAGGAGTCAGGAGGACACTCCGGTTGCATTTACACAGCTGCTGCAGAAGGGGCTTTTGTCGACACCTGCATTTTCCATGGTCTTTTCAAAGGCTAAAGAACTGGTGCTGCGGAGGAGCAAGATAGCGACGGGTCTGGAGCGGGCGTGCCAGAGGACAGAGCAAGCCTGAGAAGTGTGCGCTGTGC
>NW_007740401.1:28160-30333 GCF_000696425.1 Galeopterus variegatus | reverse complement strand
GCCTGCCCTCCCTAAGCCGGCCTTCTCCGCCCCCACCCGAGAAAATGGAGGCAGCTCTGTTTTGGCGCCTAGACTGGTGTGGTAGGCGGGAGCCAGGCGGGCGGGGAGCAGTTGGGCTTCGCCCCGCAAGTGGGGCTGGGCTGGGGGTGACTCACAGAGCTTGTAAAGTTGGGCTGGTCCGGCGCGTTTCACTCCGTTTCTGCGCAGTTTTTTGCTGGCTTTCTTGGCCTTTGTTGTCTGGGCTGCCCGTTCGTTCCCGCAGCCGGGCTTGGGTGCTCTCAGGAGTCCTCTTCTGTGTCGGCCCCACCACCTCAAACCTGCTGCCACTTGTTTGTCGATGTAGGCTCGTTGTTGAAAGAATTATTCGCCTTTTGTTGCTCTTGGAAATGCAATTAATACTCTGGTATCACATCGCACAGCTCTCAGGATCACGCTGTCTCCTGGCACGGCCACTCCAGACCCGTCGACATCTTACTCTCCCAGGAATTACTTTTTAACTACCAATTACATTATTTTTAAAAAAGTATTTTATTTGATTTTATTTTGTCAATATACAATGTGGTTGATTATTGCAGCCAATTACTGAAACCTCCTTCCCACCTCCCTCTCCCCCCTCCCTCCCAAAAATGTCCTTTCTGTATGCTTGTCGTATCAATTTCCAGGAATTGTAATTGTTGTGTCTTCTCCCCACCCCCTGGTTTTTTGTGCATTTATTTATTTATTTTTAGCTCCCACAAATAAGTGAGAATATGTGATATTTCTCTTTCTGTGCCTGACTAGTTTCACTTAATATAATTCTCTCAAGGTCCATCAATGTCATTGCAAATGGCAGTATTTCATTCGTTTTTATAGCAGAGTAGTATTCCATTGTGTATATATACCACATTTTCCGTATCCACTCATCTGATGATGGACNTTTTCCATAGAGGCTGCACCATTTTGCAGTCCCACCAACAATGTATGAGAGTTCCTTTTCCGCCGCAACTTTGCCAGCATTTATTGTTAAGAATCTTTTGGATATTAGCCATCCTAACTGGGGTGAGATGGTATCTCACTGTGGTTTTGATGTGCATTTCCCAAATGCTGAGGGATGCTGAGCATTTTTTCATATGTCTGTTGGCCATTCATATATTTTCCTTTGAGAAATGCCTATTTAGCTCTTTTGA
The DNA here is from genome assembly GCF_000696425.1 of Galeopterus variegatus. Classification (NCBI taxonomy): domain Eukaryota; kingdom Metazoa; phylum Chordata; class Mammalia; order Dermoptera; family Cynocephalidae; genus Galeopterus; species Galeopterus variegatus. Next base: position 29,167 of record NW_007740401.1, on the reverse strand, counting down.
TCATTTTTTATTGGGTTGCTTTTTTTTTTTCTTGTAAAGTTGTTTGAGTTCCTTGTATATTCTAGATATTAATCCTTTGTCAGATGTATATTTTGCAAATATTTTATCTCACTGTGTTGGTTGCCTTTTAACTCTGTTAATTGTTTTTGTTTTTGTTTTTCTGTGCAGAAGCTTTTTAGTTTGATATAATCCCATTTGTTTATTTTTCCTTTGGTTGCCCGTGCTTTTGGGGTCTTATTCATGAAGTCTCTGTCCAGTCCTACTTCCTGAAGTGTTTGTCCTATTTATTCGTTAAGAAGTTTTGGGGCTGGCCCGGTGGCGCACTACTACAGTCGCTGCTTGGGAAGCACGGCGGCGCTCCCGCTGAGGGTTCGGATCCCACATACAGACCGGCCACTCACTGGCTTAGCGAGGTGCGGGAGCAACACTGAGGGTTGCGATCCCATAGCCAGTCCCGGTCCAGTACGGGCGTGACACTGAGGGTTGCAATCCGTGGCCGGTCACGAAAAAAGACAAAAAGGAAAAAAAAAAAAAAAGAAGTTTTGTTGTTTCAGGGTGTATATTGAATTCTTTAATCCATTTTGAGTTGACTTTAGTGTATGGTGAAAGGTATGGGTCTAGTTTCATTCTCCTGCATGTGGATATCCAGTTATCCCAGCACCACTTGATGAAGAGGCAGTCTCTTCCCTAGTGTATAGTCTTGGTGCCGTTGTCAAGGATCAGATGGCTATAGGTGTGTGGGTTGATTTCTGGACTCTCTATTCTATTCCATTAATCAGTGTGTCTGTTTTTATACCAGTACCATACTGTTTTGGTTATTATAGCTTTGTAGTATAGTTTAAAGTCAGTTAGTGTTATGCATCCAGCTTTTTTTTTTTTTTTTTTTTCCCTCAGCATTTCTTTTCTATGCGTGGTCTTTGGTATTCCATATTAATGTCTGGATAGGTCTTTCCATTTCTGATAAAAATGTCATTGGAATTTTGATGGGGATTGCATTGAATTTGTAT
>NW_007740401.1:18702-27418 GCF_000696425.1 Galeopterus variegatus | reverse complement strand
TCCTTGGTTAACTCAATTCCTAAGTATTTTATTATTTTGGTGGCTATTGTAAATGGGCAAGGTTTCTTGATTCTCTTTCTGCCTGTTCACTGTTAGAGAATAGAAATGCTACTGATTTTTTGTGTGTTGATTTTGTATCCTGCTATTTAGCTGAAATCCTTTATCAACTCCAAGAGTTTTCTTGTAGAGGCTTTAAGCTGTTCAAAATCATTAAGATCAGAGCAGAACTTAATGAAATTGCAACCCAAAAAACAATACAATAGATCAACGAATCAAAAAGTTGGCATTTTGAAAAGATAAATAAAATTGGCAAACCGTTAGCATGGCTAACTAAAAAAAGAAGAGAGAAGATCCAAATAACACAAATTAGAAATGAAAAAGGTGATATTACAACTGATACCTCAGAAATACAAGGAATCATTCGAGACTACTATAAACAACAATACACCAACAAATTTGAAAATCTGGAGGAAATGGATTAATTTCTGGACACACACAAGCTCCCAAAACTGAGCCAAAAAGACGTAGAAAATCTGAACAGACCAATAACAATAAAGGAGATTGAAGCTGTTATCAGAAGGCTCCCAACAAAGAAAAGCCCAGGACCAGATGGATTCACAGCAGAATTCTACCAAATATTCAAAAGGAATTGACACCGAGTCTTTACAAACTATTCCAAAAGATTGAAACAGATGCATACCCCCCAACTCATTCTTTGAATCAAACATCATCTTGATACCAAAACCAGGTAAAGATACAACTAAAAAAGAAAACTACAGGCCAATATCCTTGATGAATATAGATGCAAAAATCCTCACTAAAATACTAGCAAACAGAATACAGCAACAGATACGTAAAATTATTCACCACGATCAAGTGGGATTCATCCCAGGGATGCAAGGTTGATTCAACATATGCAATCAATAAATGTGATACACCATATTAATAAAATCAAACACAAGGTCCATATGGTCATCTCTATAGATGCTGAAAAGTGTTTGATAAAATTCAACATTCATTCATCACAAAGACCCTCTTTAAGTTACGTATAGATGGAAAGTATCTCAACATAATTAAAGCCATATATGGTAAACCCACTGCCGATATCATCCTGCATGGAGAAAAGTTGAAAGCTTTTCCTTTAAGAACAGGAACTAGACAAGGATGCCCACTCTCACTACTCCTATTCAACGTAGTGTTGGAAGTACCAGCCAGAGCAATTAGAGAAGAGAAGGAAATAAAGGGCATCCAGACTGGAAAAGATGAAGTCAAACTGTCCCTGTTTGCAGATGACATGATCCTATATAGAACAATCACTTTAAAGTTTCTAAGGGATTAGCCTCTCCAGGCTTACTGAGATCTAACTTTATGAAATTGTCTTACAATATTTTTAGAAGGCTTCATAATACCTGACAGAGCCTCCAAATAGACTTGGAAATGAAGCTCATTCGAATATATAGATCACAATAATTCAAGTATATTTTACCACCAAAATTAGTCCCTTTATTGATGCTTTGATGTTACTTTGGAAGTTCTTCTAGGATTCAGAGGATTGATTGGCATATAGGTGATGCTAAGTTTTTAACTTACTCAAAAGTGAAAATTTCTATATGCCCACTAACATTTGTATGAGAGAATAAACACTGTAAATTAAGAAATTCCTCTGAGAGAAAAAAATATATATAAAAATAGAGCCTGCTAGTAGTAATGACAGAAATTTATACTAGAAAAATCTCATTTAAAGGAATAAATAAAATAAAAATATTTTCAACTTCCCAAGGTCTCAAAAGTTTTATATCAAAAGAACCTACTTAAAATTATACATGGAAGAAATACCAAATAAGGATAGAAATAAATCCAAGAGGATGTTAATACATAAATAATATGTAAGAGTGAGTAAATACTTACTGAATTCTACTATTCTCTAAATACGTAACAAATAAAAATATTCTAAAAAACACACAACTAAAACTCAAAACAATACCAAAATGATTGTTTTGGAGGTTGGGGTAGAGAGTGAGTGATTAGGAAATAAGTATATGTTAAGGATATTGAGGAGGAAGAAAATTTTCATTATTTCAAGAAAAAGATAGAGAAAAAGGCTTTAAGTAACCTTAAATGTGTTGTCCAAAAGTTCATGTGTTGGAATCTCTATTGTAATCGTCTTAAGATGGTAGGAAATCTGATTATGATTTTTTGAAAGGTGGGGCCTTTGAGAAGTGATTAGATTGTGAGGACTATACCCTTGTGCATGGATTGATCCACTCATGGAGTAATGGGTGTGGTTCTGATGGCTTTATAAGGAGAGCTGGTGAGAAGCTTGAGAAGCTTAGCTCTCTCTGGCTCAGCCCATTCTCACCATGTGATACCCTGCATCTTTGTGTAGAGTCACTACCAAGAAAAAGCCCTTCACCAGATTTTCCCCCTGGACCTTGGACTTCCCAGCCTCCAAAATTGTAAAAAATAAATTTTATTTCTTTATAAATTACCCAGTTTTAGGTATTCTATTATAGACAACAGAAAATGGGTGAACACACCAAGTGAAGCACAAAAAATCAAATTCACAAATTTTGCATATCTGCATAAGAATATTGTATCTATTCGTTTATAAAAACAAATGTAAATGAGTTAAATTTACTTACCAAAACAGAAATTCTTAGATTTATAAAAACAAGATCTAGCATTACATAGTAGCCAAGGAAAACACTGAAAGATGACAGTGGTGAACAAAGAAAGTTTGATAGGAAAGGAATGGAAGAAGATATGCAAAGAAAAATTAAAATGGAAAAAGGAAGGCAAGAGTATAAATTTTAACACCAGGTAAAATAGAATTTAATACTAAACAATCATAAGGATGAATAATATAAGTTGTCTTTAAGAGTAAAGCTTCTATAAATAAACATTGGAGAAAATCTTTGTGACCTTGATGTCACCATTTTCTTTGACAAGTCACAAAAATCACTAATAGTTAAGTTAAAAACCTAGAGTATATAGAAAAAAACTCCTGAAACTTAACTAAAATACTAAATAAGTCCAATAAAAATAAATGGGCCAAAGTCTTGAATGGGCACTTCAAAAAAGAAGATATTACAATGGCCAATAACTTTATAAATATTGACCAGCATCATTAGTAATTAGGGAAATTAAGTAAGCCACAATGCTTTGACTAATGATGCTACTTCAGATCCACTAAATGGCTAAAATTAAAAAGACCAATAATACCAAATGTTGGCAAGGATTTGGAGCAACCAGACTCTTAACCTGCTATAAATGTCCAACCTCTTTGTAAAACTCTTTGGTAGTTAAATGTCTATTATATGATAAAGCAATTCCACTCATACATATTAACACAAGAGAAATGAAAGCATATGTCAAAATAAGACTTCAAAACGTAAAAATATAGGTATTCGTAATAGCTTTATTCAGATGACGCCAAACTGAAAATAGCCCAAATATCCATCAGTAAGAGAATGAATAAGCAAATTGTGAAGAATTTATTAAATGGAATACTATTCAGCAATAAATGGAATAAATTACTAATACGTGCAACTATATAAATGACTCTCAAATATGTATTGCATAAAAGAGACAGATACATAAAATAACTCTCAAGTGAGATATTATAATAACTTCAGACAAGGCAGGAACAACTTTATCGGATTTGCAGGGGTTTTTTCTACTGACAATAAAGGCTCAGTAGAATTTGCTCTTCAGGTACTAAGAAATATCTGAAAACACCAAAGCACTCCATATCAAATCTTAGAGTGCCACTCTTTTCCAAAATATGCCCTAAATTTAAATAAGGTATTTGGGGAAGCTATGAATTCAACTTACTTTGTAATTTGGCAATTCATGCGGAAAAACTGTGTTTGTGATCGTTATATGAGAGCATTGTGCCTTCAAGAGATAGATTCTATTAGAAAACACTGTGGAAGATCTCTCATTCTCTGATAATTCAATGAGCAAGTTTCTAAAATTCTCAGCTCATCATTTTGATTCTTCTATAAGCCTTTGAAGTAAGCTAAAAACAGCCAGCCTAACACACAGTCTTTATATTATATAATAAGCACTTCATTCTAGTTAAAGCCAGTAAAAATATAAGTACCTCTTTCACAACTATGGACCATGTACCACCCTTGCCTCTTTCTCTGATATTTAACTGTAAGAAGGATATTTACTACTTTTGAACCCAACCAGATCAGTTTAGCAATCTTAGCATTGTCTTTTCATGAGAGCCTCTGGTTTTCAATATCTCCATGTAATATTTACTCTATCAGTCTGTATTTAGTATAAGAAAGAAGAATAACTTTTAGATAATTAAACAGTAAGCAATTTATTGCAGTGGTTTACAGAATTTCTGGAAGAGCTGATGAGAGAGAATGGAGCCTGAGCTGATAGGAGTGGACCAAAAGCCACCTTGCAGAATTAGGTGTCCAACTGTTGCTCAAGCCGAGATCAGGAGGCTGCCTGACAAACTCGGAAGTCACCATACTACTAGTATCCTCTGCTATGATGCATGCTTCCATTAGATGAATTAAGTAATACATGAGTGTTGAATAAGGTAATAAGAAAAACACAGTGTAAGACTGCATTGGTTGATAAGATTTTTTTCCAATTTGATAAGCTTTTATACCAAGTAATAACATCTGAAGGCACAGCACATTAATACAGTCTAGTGCAGCAAGCACCAATAGGTGGCACTCTCTCCCTGATCACAGTGTCCATTCACCCCCTACCTTCCTTCAACTGGGCTTAGCTTTCCAGGTATTCCTGGAGGTGCTTAATGTGGAGCTTTCCCCATCTTTGTGTATTTTGCCCTTACCTCAGTAACATAGCAGAACACAAGGATTTTGAGGAACACATGCATCACATGATATCAGAAAATCCTATTTAACAGCCCCCGTTACAAACTGCTTTAGTAAAGTGGATATCACTGGCTCTACCACTCCATTACTGTTTTGCATGATGTGCTTCTGATTGCTGGAATCTCAGTCACATCCAGAGCATGAGAAGCGAGTGAGCAAGTGAGAAGCAAGACAGGAGTAAAGTAGTTTAAGCTTTTTTTTTTTTTTTCCAATTTTTGCACACTAGAAATAGTTGTTGAATCAAATAGGTGATTGTTGGTATCTGGAACCAAAGAACTCTACGACTCTATGTACAAAAAGTCACAAGGAGGGGAATCTTTAAAAACCCACAAAATGTTTCATAATTTAAAAAAAATAGGAAATTCTGCATTTGTCTCACAAAGGAATCTGATGCCATATTACTACTATACTGGTCTAAGTTGTTTTAATATGTTTTCTGGTCCCTTACTTCTCCTAAACCACTTCCTTCAAACCTGAAAGAGCCAACGAAGAAAAAGAGAAAAATCTACAAGAGAGAAAGTGGGGCAAGAGAGAAAATGTCAAATATTAAAACATTAACTCCTATTGCAGACTTCTAAGCCAAAAGTAGGCTTTCACCCCTTAAGTAGGTGCTATGTGTCCCACAGAAGTTCATATGTTGGAAACTTGATCCCCACTGTAACAGTGTTAAGTGGGTGGGAAATCTGATTATATGTGGAAGGTGGGGCCTTTGAGGGCTGATTGGATCATTAGGAATGTGCCCTCATGAATAGATTAATCCATTCATGGACTAATGGTTTGATGTATTAACCGGTTGTCATGGGCAGGAACCAGTGGCTTTATAAGGATTAGACATGAAAGAGCTCATGCCATGCTCTCCATGTGATACCCTGGTTGCCACAGAATTCTGTAGAATCCCCACCAAGAAAAAGGCCGTCACCAGATGTGCTCCTTGGAATTCCCAGCCTCCAAAACTGTAAGAAACAAATTTCATTTTCTCTGTAAATTACCCAGCCTCACGTATTCTGTTATAAGCAACCCACAAAGGACTAATACAGGAGGGGGAAAGATTTGAACTGTATTAAAGTCTAAGTTCTTATTTTATTATCTAAGATTGGCCCAAAAAAGTGTTGGATATATCTGATATTTCACCTTGAGCCAGGAAAAAATATCTACATATGGGAATCACAGAAACTGAAGTGGAAAAGAAATTTATTTGCCTTTTGCTTGAATCCTACTGTGTATATCTTATTCAACAAACCATTTACCTTAGATGATAGACAGTTTCCAATTCTTCATTTCTCTGTGATATAATTATACAACTATGGCCATGGTATAGCTTCATTATGGCTGTTTGAAAGCATCTTCATGAATGGAAAAAAAAAATCTAAACTAATGGTGGTAGGCCTATATAGGGGATTCAATGTTTGCTAGGATAAATTTTATCAAAAATATTCTTTAAGTAGAATTCATTAATTACATCAATTATGAAAGGTAGAAAATATGAATTTATGCAACTGAATAAATTTCAGAAAACTCATTTGATCCTATTACAATGCAAAGAAATTTCTATTTTAATAATTGTTCATTTTTCACAGATAAGAAGACTGAGATAAAGTTTCTTGCTGAAAATGTTAATAAATAAAATTTATTTGTTTACTATACAAAATATGCTTTTAGGCTAGTCTGAGTGCAATGGTGTTTACAGCTAATCGATCACAAGTAGTTACAGATTTCTTTGTTCCTTCTCCACTCCCGCTGCTTCAATTGACTAGAAAAAAAATATATGTTTTTAATTGTTTAATAGATATAATAGAAAATGATTAATAGTTTCAGAATTGATCATATTATTTTACCTCACCATTTTAAAACCAGCTATTTTATCCACTTCCCTGAAATTTAGCACTCTTCATGTATCAAGGCGATAATGCGTAAAATGTGGACTAAACTTTCATTAAATAATTCCTCAGAAAAACACTTCGAAGTAAGAATATAATGTTTCTCCTTTAAAATTAAGCCAAAAAAAATCAGCCAATTAAAATTGGTTCCCTCAAAAACATGAGTGTCCTCTAATGTACAGAAAACATATTTTGAGGAAATAGATACTGCTAATGTCTTTGCATCTCTCAATGCAATCTGACCCATGTAAACTAAAGTTAAGGAGAAAAAAAAGAAAATTAAACTTTCAAATTTATGAGAAAGTTGTAAAAGCCAACAGGATCCACATACTAAGAGCAAAGTAAGAACAAAGGAAAAAAAGAATAGCAAGCTATGTAGAACCAGTGTAAGAGGTGTGTGTGTGATCTGAGGAAAGTGAGGTCCTTTGCCTTTGAAATGTGACTACAACCCTGTCATGCTCTAATAGTCCACAGGGCAACAGAGTGATTTGGACCGATATTAACTCAGACAGTTCTGGGGAGTCTCTATTTAGCAACAGCTGTACGACTAGCACAAACCTAATATTGTAGAACAGGATAGATAGTGAAACACCACATAATCTTTTGGTCATGGGGCACTGTTACATAAATGCAACTGTGTTGTTCATTTGAAGACTTCCAGCAATGGTTTGTTATATTAAAACAGAAGGGCTGAAGTCAGAACTACACAACATACAATTGTAATAATCTTTCCTTACAGGTGTGTTAGTGTGAAGCATCCATCCATCTGTTAAAAACACATTTATATTTCAGTTTGTATTTCCTTGTGAAGCAGGATGTTATAATACTTAGGATCAAAGGTTTGCAGAACTGCACTTCTGGAGGGGATTCTCAACCCAGTTACTTTCTACCTATCTGACCTAAGCAAATATCAACCTCATAGAGAAGCAATTGTACATTCTTCAAAGATTGCTTAGAGATATGTCAACTAATATATATTAAGCCCTTAAGACAGTGATTGAAACATGAGAAATCCTGAATATATTTTGTCTTAATATTTTTAATTGAAACATAATAGTACATATTTGTATGGTACAGAGTTGAGTGTCAATACCTGTGTATAATGTATGATAATCAAATCAAAATAGTTATCATATTCATCACTACAAAACAATCATTTCATTGTATTGAGGACATTTGATATTTCTTAGAGCCATTCGAAAACATACAGTAAGTTAATGTTAATTATAGCTGCCTAGCTCAACTGTAAATCCATAGAACTTATTTTTCCTACCTAGCCATTTTGTGTCCATTAATGAATTTCTTGCTACCCTTTCCCCCTTTTACCTCTAGTGACCACAGTTCTGTTCTCTTTCTGAAAATTCAATGAAATGTTGTGATTGCTGTTTGTTTGTTTCTTATTTATTTATTTGTTAGCTCCCATTTATAAATGAGGACACGTGGTATTTCTCTTTCTGAAACTGGCTTATTTCACTTAACGTAATTTTCTCCAAGCTCATACATACTTCTGCAAACGGCAGAATTTCATTCTTTTTATGGCTCAGTTGTATTCCATCTTCCAATATGTATATATACCACATTTTCCTCATCCAGTCATCCATCAATGGACATTTAGGTTGGTTCCATATCTTGGCTATTGTCCATAGAGCTGCAATAAACATGGGGGTCCAGGTATCACTTCAACATGATGATTTCCATTCCTTTGGATATATACTCAGCAGTGGAATTTCTGGGTCATATTGTAGTTGTATATGTAGTTGTTTGAAATACCTCCATACTTTTTTCCCTAATGGCTCTACTAATTTACAGTTTCACCAACAGTGTACAAAGATTCCCCTTTCTCTGCATCCTTGCCAGAATTTGTTATTCTCTGCCTTATTTTTTCTATTATCAGTATTATGATCGATCCATTTTCTTTTTTTTTTTTTTTTTTGTCTTTTGTCTTATTTTTCCGTGTCCGGCAACGGATTGCAA
>NW_007740401.1:16307-18130 GCF_000696425.1 Galeopterus variegatus | reverse complement strand
GGGAGCCGGTCTGTATGTGGGATCCGACCCCTCGGGCGGCAGCAGCACTGCCGCGCCTCCTAAGCGGCGCACTATCCAGTGCGCCACTGGGCCGGCCCTATGATCGATCCATTTTCATATGCTTTTTCTAAGTAAATAAAGTTTTTTCTCACTTCAAGTTTTCTAAAACTTAGTTTGAAGATCTGTAAATCTAAAGAGGATATAGTGTGTTAAATATAATACAGAATTTAAATTAATTTCCCTTGCTTTTTACTTTTTGTAATATGGCCACTTAAAAATTTTAAATGATATATGTGGTTCACATATATGGCTTGCATTGTATCTCTGTCATACAGCGTTGCTATAGACAAACTGAGTGGTTGACCTCTGAGCTTAGCAGCAGTATAAAATTGATTAACAATTAGTGGTCTCCCAATTTGTTTTGATATGTAATTTCTATAACCAGTATATATCATTTCAACATGTGATTTATGCTACCTAGATTTCTGTTACAAAAATTAAATTACACACTTGTGCATATATATACATATAATATATAATTTCAAAACAACCTTTATTCATAAAATTCAGTGAGAATCCTGAATTTTATGTGCTAGTAAAGTTGCTCAAAGCATGTTAAAAGGAATCTCATGTTTCCTCTGCTACACATCAATGTTCCTCATCTGTTTCAAATGAAATAATTACCCAGTCCAGTTTTGTAAATTAAACTAATTTTTTTTTTAAATTCTAATCTTCCTCTCTTTTTAACAGCCATTTAAATAAAAGCAATCTATTTGCATTTATATAACTTCTGCAAAGATAAAAGCTATAAAAATGTTTGATGCACAAACTAATTTTAAATAATGGGTTTGTTGACATATCCTATGATAATTCTGTTTACTATAAAATTGATCTTGCTTTCTAGCAGCTTATAGAAGATCCCGTTTATCTTTGGAAACATAAAGATATCTATTAGATAGGTCATATCATTTCTGTGATATTTAACTTATGATGCTTAATTTTTCATTTAATGAATCAAAATTTCCTCAATAATTTGAAATAAAAAAATTAAATATACATTGAAAATTCACCTTGCTTCTGATTTCAAACTCTTGTTATTACCATCACATAGTTACTCTTCTTTATTTTAGTAAAACAGAATATAACATTTATTGATTTTGAAGTATTTCTTTAACATCTCTGATGCCAAATTATTATCATTTAATAATATAATGAACTACTAAAGTACCTACAGCTATTAAAGTTGGCTCTGTACACACTTTGTAGACCCATTGTTACTGGTGTCCAAGCTGTGACATTTGGGAAGTTAATATATTATTCCATGAGATATTTTTCAGGAAGGTGAGAATTGACTATCTCTGTATCCATTCTCAATACTTTTGCAAGTAACATTTCTTCATGTTTTTTCAATCTTGATAAACCTTAAATACGTCTGAGTGGTAACCATTCATTTTCACACAGGATACTTTCACCCATTGTATGGAAATTTGCTTGACTACAGTTCATGGCACAGATGATCTTTGACATTTTTCACATTGTCATCAACCCTCTTGATACAATATCACTGCTCAGTGGAGCACAAGAGTTATTTTCATTTGGACCTCTTTTCTACATAAAAATAAATCTCTTACAGGTGGAAAGATTAATTTCTGTAATATTTTGGTTTTATGTATCTTGTAATGCACTGTGCTATTCTGTAAGAAGTAATGAGAACTTTATTCCTCTGATTAGTATATATTTAAAACAATCTGGTGACAATAACAAAGTTTTCAAACAGTTCTTATAAATTTCAGAAGCATGATATTATATCCTTGCAAATTTAA
>NW_007740401.1:12890-14630 GCF_000696425.1 Galeopterus variegatus | reverse complement strand
AGCGCCGCCGCGCTTCCCAAGCGGCGCACTATAGCAGTGCGCCACCGGGCCGGCCCTTTCCTGACATTTCTTACATAAAATTTCTGTTTATAATGCCAGATTCAAATTTTTACATCACAATTGCTTGTTTATTATACAAATACAATCATTGTTATCAAATATTGTAGTGACCACTATATATATTTAGCATTAGAAAATCAGCATAGTCTTCCCTATGAAACACATGTAAAAAGGAATTATTTACTTGCTTTTGCAGCCAATATTTGTGTTTTTACTTCAAATGCAGGAAGAAAACTCACACTGTGTGCACCTAATATTGGAAAAATATTAAAATACTTGTTTAATCTTTACAACAATCTCAGGAAACTATTTAAAAATGAAGAAACAAATCTCAGATTAAGTGACTTTATTGAAGGTCACAATGAAAGTCAAGTTTGGTTAAGCCTTTCTGTTCTAACATACTGCCTTCCATTGTATCTTGTATACACATGGAGTGCTCCAAAATTTCCTTTTAAAAGACCACCTAATTATTTGTAAGTAAATACCAGAATTACCTACTGCTTCTATTTCCCAGAATATCAAAACAAATTTCAGTGAATTTATTATTATTATTGTTGTTATTATTATTTTTATTATTATTATGCTCTGCCCCTTTACTTCTGTCAATCTACTGATCTNAAAGTTTTCAAACAGTTCTTATAAATTTCAGAAGCATGATATTATATCCTTGCAAATTTAATCAGTGTGCTTCTTGGTAACATTTACATTCAATCTCACCTGCATTATTGCTTCACTTTAAACTGTGTTGCCAGATTAGGAATATGAGAAATTGTTCAATTATTGGACAAACTATAAAATCTAATGTTAAACAATCAGCTGAATATAATTAATATATTTTCTTTATATTTGACATTTTAAAATAAGGATTTAAAAAGCACATTTATACTTATATAAAGAATTTCCATAAATGTGATAATTGTAAATGCAAACAGACGCAGATATGTTACATTGGTGACACAAATATTAAAACAACATTGACATGGTAACCTAATTTACCAAAATAGAGAGCAACTTTTTGCAAAATTTGAACAAAACAATGGGCAGTGTTCCCTTGATTTATGAATGAATTCCAGGAAAACTTGGTGTATGTTATAACCATTGAAAATATTTTGCATGTATGTATAATGCAATTAGTTTCTAGGCTCAGATGATTTTAAACAGTGATGAGGTACGTTCAAATTTTTGGCCAACCGGGAGACCTTTTTAAAATTTTGCATTACTTCCCCATGCTTTACAGGATGTATAACCTTCTCGGCCTCTACTTACAAATGCAGCACCACCCTGTAATATTTTAACGATCAGATAAATGCCTCCAATAAATCTCCAAAATGACTTGAAGAGATGTGGCTCTGCCACCAACCAGAGCACTGAATAAGATATAAAATAGTGATTTCTTCTATCCATATGAAAACCATTTGCCTCTCTTCTGCTATTCAGTGTCCTTTTATGATCTATGAGTAACCTTTGCTCTATTTCAATCCTTTTCATAAGAGCAGGTGTTATCAAAAATGTAACCCTTGAAAGAGACTTTTAGGTTCATCACAGAAAGATAATATTCGTGGGCTGCTTAGAAAATTCATGAGAATGAATCATTTTCCTGACATTTCTTTTTCGTTTTTTTCCTTTTTTTGTGGTCTTTTTCCATGTCCGGCAACGGATCGCAACCCTCAGTGTCGCCCC
>NW_007740401.1:9570-11029 GCF_000696425.1 Galeopterus variegatus | reverse complement strand
AAAAAAAAATAATAATAATTAGAAACATGAGAAAATTCCCTTTCAGAAGCCTCACCAGAACTATTAGTGAGAATAAATCCATTTACTTCTTTTTAGACTCTTGCTTCTCAGTATTTTACTTTTTTGGGATAATTTCTATAGTCACAATTGCTTTTGAATACATATGAATCACCTATTCCATTCATATTGGTCTCATTGAAAAGCAGCATTTATGATGGGATAATTTGGAAATGTATTTCTCATCCGTCTGTGGTAACTCAGGCTTTTATCCTTCTCTTACTTGCATCCACATTTCTTCTCATCTTTAAAGACACAGCTTCAGACCACCCAGGCTACTTATTACTCTCTGATTCCACTCGCCCTGATTCTACTCTCAGTTCTCCAGTACCTGAAATACTCCACATTATTTTCCTAGTCAAAATTCTTATCTTTTAAAAAAATAGACTTAGACCCATATATGGAGGGGGGGAAAAGAAGGTAAAATATTTCTATCCTAGGCATACTGAGATAAATATCTGCTGTCTGTAGAATTTAGGATTGTCTGAAAAACATCTGATTATCTTCATTATCATGCTGTTTTCCCATTTTTTTTCTCCTCCATAAACTCAACATTTCACCAATCTTTCAAACCCATTGTAAAAATAAATGTAGTAATATTTGGGGAGAAAACTGCATTAAATTTTCTCTTCCTCATTTTTAGTATTGATAAGCTTTAGGTTCCTATTTGTATTTGTGAACATTATAGGCCAGATAATTGCTTTTTGTCAGTTCTTTATATCCACAAGTTTCTTTCACTCAATGGATACAATATAAACTTTTGATTTTTATTAAGAAACCAATTTGTAGAACCGCTACTGGTAAGACTTGAAAACAGCTGCTACTATTTTTTTTACCTTAAAAGTAAATAAATACTTATACATTGAATTCTGTATGTATATTTTGGTTTATGTGATACTAACTGTGATAAAAAAAAAAGGTAAGAAGGAATTGCAAGGGAAAAGGCAATACATATGATTTTTAGAAATAAGAGGACAAACTAATTAGGAAGGAAATTGATACTGCACTATTTTGACCTAAACACAGAACAAACACTTTGGCTAAAAGAAAGAGGGTAAGAAGAAGAAAATCAGACTGCTGACCATAGAAATGAAGTACAATATAAAATTCTGAAATTTAAAATCATGTTTGCAATTAAAATCTAACGTATGGAAACTAAAAGCAAGAATCCATAAAAAAACACATTATACACATTATACAAGAAAAATAAATCATAAAAAATAAAACAACCTCAAATGTCAATTTACTTTATATTTGCAAACATGTACATTGGAATACTTGCTCTTACATAACTAAAAATGACTGAAAGCAATTTTAAAACATTTTATTCTGCAAAGAGCTTTTCATAAGAGAGTACTCATAGGAAAACAAACATTCCAGGATAGATCCTCCACAAATACAC
>NW_007740401.1:0-9344 GCF_000696425.1 Galeopterus variegatus | reverse complement strand
TTTCATAAGAGAGTACTCATAGGAAAACAAACATTCCAGGATAGATCCTCCACAAATACACTTCTTATTAAATCATTTCTAATCTTTGCCTTCAGGTCCCCTGCAGTTTTCATTGATATCTATGGAGCAGAGAAACCATATGTACTTCTTTCTGTTAACTTTATTACAGTGACATTTTGAGTATAATGTACTGAACAACTGACCATATACAATATATTGAAAATATTTAATCCCACTAAAAAATGTTGAAAATCAATATTATTAAAAATAATAATAAAGATCTAAATACTTAATATTACAAATGAAGAAGTACATGTGCATTAAAATAGTGGGATGACATTGAACCCTATAAAATTAGCAAAATTTAAAATATAAATTAAATTATTTAGATAATTTTAAGATATGACTCTCTAAATAATATATTTTAGAGTAATATAGCCCTTTATTGCCATTAAAATTAAAAAATTAAAAAATCCAATTTATATTATCACATAAATAGAACTGTATGAACCTATGAAATTGATACCAATGAAAAGGAATAATTTTAACACAGAATCTAGTTGCTAATTGTTTGAACATTATGGTGTTTAAATACATGAAAACAAATTTTTAATGATACCAATCAAACAAATCTTTCTTGAGGAAATTTATTTAACAAACAAAAATTTTGTAAGAAAAGCCTGTAACATCAAACATATTCCCCCTTCCCACAAATCCTGGCACAAAGAGCAGAGAAAGTGACTTTGACAGCCCTTCAGATACTTCTCCATACCCCTACATTGCAAAAACAGTAAAATTTACCAAATAACCCATGTGCTTCTGTGCACAGGTAGATAGAGTCGTGAAACTAATTCTGGGCAATGGACTTTGAGCAGAAGAGGAGCGTGCCACTTCCAGGATGGGAATGGACAAGAAGGTGTGAGTTCTCTGTGTAGTCTTCTCTGACCCATGTACTCTGGGTGGTCTCTGAGTGGCTGTGGAGCAGAGCCCTTGATGATGCACATTGGCCATGCATCCTTGGAGAAAATTCAATGTTGGGTTGGAACACTGCTTTTCTGAGGTTTTTACCATCATGATTAAGACTCCCTGAATGAGGGAAGTCTGAAGTCCACATGTGCAGACCAGCTGTATTAGTCTGTTTATGTTGGTTATAACAAAATACCTGAGACTGGGTGATTTATAAAGAAAATGAAATTTACTGCTTATAGTTTCTGAGGCTGGGAAATCCAATGTCCATCTGGTGGTGGCAATAGCAACCAAGGGGTCTCATATTGCAAGATGGTGGAAGCAGAAAGAGCAGAGAGAAAGAAAGACAGACTCTCCTCTTTTAAAGCCCTCAGAACCATGCTCCTTTTTTAATCCATTCATTAACCATTTTTAATCCTTTCACTACTGCATGATCCTACAATCCAATCACCTCTTCAAGGATCCACCTTTCGACTACCATAATATGATTTCCCACCCTCCTAACAGTCACAGTGGGGGCTAAGTTTCCAATACATAAAACTGGGTGGGGCACAATTCAAGCTTCAATGAGTTTCGGGGGCACATAACTCAGTCTGCTACACCAGCCTCTCCAACAGAAGTTCCTGGCTTTTCCTCTCAAAATACATTGCTTTCATAAAGAAGCTGGATAATTGAGACCATTGATATCTCTATAGAATTAGGGTTAGGGTTAGATATAAATTTAGATTAGTTCTGCATTTAAGGTTTTTACTACTGAATACACTTTCAGGGAACCACAGACTAAGAGCTGCATATTTTCTCTAAACCTGGAGATAGATTATATATTGAAGAAAAATATAACTCAGTAGACAAAAGAATAAATTTTAGAGTCAGGGAAATCTGAATTCAAATGCTGTTCTCACCATTCATTGGCTGTGTGAACACGGACAAGTCACTCAATGTCTGCAACCACACTTTGCTGGTCTGGAAAATAGAGATAGAAAACCTGTTCCCATAGAGATGTTATGTGAATAAAATAAAATATAGTATAAAAGTGCTTAGCACAGTATATGATGTATAATAAGAAGTGGCAATTATCCCATGCTTAGTAAGTGCCCAATAAATAGAAGTTATTATTACCATTGCCTTGATTCTTCCCTAGTAATACTTTTCTATAACTCACAGTGTACATGTTGTGAAGAATCATTGTTCTTCTGTCTTTTTCTATTTTCTTCTCTTTAAAAGTTTGGAAGAATAGTCATAATAGTCACATTTTTCATATAATTTTATTCCATGTTTTTAACCAGATTATAGCATTTAATATTAAATGAATATTAATATTAATAATTAATGATTTAATATTAAATTTGATACAATATTTTTACAAAAATTAATAATTTCATTTATGAGCTTCATATTGTATCTGACCATAGTAGGATCCACCAAAAGGTAGTTTTATAATTATTGTAACAAATCAGTATTTTACTTGGCATGCAATTTTAACACTCTGACTTGGACACAAATCTTCTGTCTTTCATCATTCAGTATGACCTCAAAATCTCAGTCACGATAAGCAATGACACTATGGACTTCAGGGTGTGGGGCCAAGTAGGAACGCTGGTGGAGAAATGAGAGGTAGCAGTAGAAATTCTGATTAGTGGATTTATAATCTCTAATCATCAAAGGTTCAGATTCCCATACCGGCCAGCAGCCAAACAAACCAAACCAAAACAAAAATATAATCTCTAATCATTTTTCCTTTTTTCCCAACACACTCATCTCACTGCTTGCCCATCAAGTTAACTCTTAAGTCCCACTTCTCCTCTGAGACCTGCCTTAAAACAAAATGAACCTATCCAACTTATTTTTGTCCTCTTCCCACACTGTTCACATTTCTGACTGAATTTTCAATGGTCTATATTGTATACTCTATATGTGACAAATGAGCTCTCTTTTGTCCTACTAAGCAATTTAATTCTCACATTATTCTAAACGGTCTTATTTCACTTCTGCAGAACACTTTTCATATTTCAGATGGGGTCCTGGGAAGGGAAGGGTCACAAATGCATTTTTTCCCTTTTTTTTCTTTTGAACTATGGCAGAACACTTTTCATATTTCAGATGGGGTCCTGGGAAGGGAAGGGTCACAAATGCATTTTTTTTTCCTTTTTTTTCTTTTGAACTATGAAAGTGTGTGGGTTCTAGATGACAGTGTGTCCTCACTTGAAAATTCCCTCTGTATTGGAAGAACTTAATGTCAAATAGTTTTGTCAACAGAATCTGGCACTACCCCGGGGTTGTGTTGGGTGATTGTAGTGAAATGCATTTCTGAAACATTTGGGGAAGGCAATCACTTCAGCATTGTCTCGCCTGCAGAGTGTGTTCCACTTGCTACTCTCACTCATAGTTCTTACCTGCTGGCTGTCATTTTAAGAAGGGCCTTGATTGCAAGTGGCCTGAGCAGCAGGGTAGCTCTGGAGCTATGTATTTTTCTGTTTTTAGTCTATTTTTTCTCTCTTTCAATTGCTTCTGATTCTAGGAAAAGAAAATGACATGTGTGTGTGTGGTGTGTGTGGTGTATATATACACACATATATAAAAGGGGCCTTCAAAAAGCTCATGGAAAATGGAATTAAAAGATAATATGAATTTTTCATGAACTTTTCATGAATTTTTTATGAACATGTATGTATTATATTATTGATATATGTATATATGCATAAATGTACAATGTTCATATTATATTCTGTTAGGAATTGAAATTATATATTTATGTGATCACTGAGAAAAGTTTTTACTTTCCAATTTTATAGGACCAGAGTTTTATTTTGTTTGACCCACTTCAACCTGAGTTATTTCACTTCTTTTTAATATACTTAGAAATTACAAAGATTCCTAAATCTCCCTTAACATTTTTTCAAGACTCATATGTAGAAAACACACTCAACATTGTAGCATTGCAACTGGGTCAGATACAAACTCCCTGGAGGAAGAAGGAAATATATCTACCGTTTTCATATGCTTATTACCTGGAACCCATCTGAAATCTTATTAGTGCCGAGTATGGGGAATTTTTATTTCCCTTTCCCTTTGGCTAATGACTTATTTACATATTGACTTATTCCATGGGATTTTTGGGGGGTAAAAAAACAATACATGGGCATTCAACTGGAAAATAAAATAGTATTAAAAATGTATTCTTATGAAAATCCTTCTTTTGTTGAGTTAACAATTTGAAATGATCTTTGTGTCATGAAATAATCGCTAAATGACATATGGTTCCTTAATCAGCATTGTTCACTGCTGGCAGAATCATAGTCATTGGACTTGCAAATGTAGGTTTTGACTTATGGTGGCTTAGTGCAATGTATGAAAATTGGAGACGGGGTTTTACAAAAGAAGAAAATTCAACTCTGATTTTACATGCATGGATAGTACTGGCCTGCATAGCAAAATAAAATCTGTTACTTGTTTTTTTTCTATTTTTGTGAAGTTTGCTGAGGTTTTTTATGTGAGATTTATATGAAATGAAAAATACATGCTAAATCTTAATTTGTTGATTCTATATAGTTCAACATAATTTTGCTAATTATGTAGCTAACCTTTCTACAGTGTTAATCCTAAACCATATTCTCCATATGATTTATAGAAATGCATCTCTCTCTAGCAAACATCAGCGCCCAATATTGACCTTTTGTAAGGACTAAGGTTATCACAAATAGAAACATTATTTTTGATTGAAGATATTATCTTCCTAAAATCAAAATTTTCACCTGAATAGAGTAAATATTTGAAGAAATTGAAATATTATCCTTCCTTAAAAACGTGGTGCCAAATATAGGATTGTTATTTTTAATGGTAACTATATTACCAACAGTAATAGCTTTTACAAATAAATATTATTGCAATAGAAGATATATTGAAGGTTATTTCAATAAAACAACATTGCGTATATATTTACCATAGCTGAAAAAAAACTGCCAAGGTTTAGATTGCAATCTATTTATAGAAGAAAGTAAGTTACAACATAATAACTATCTTGCTTTTTTAAATAATATACTATTTATCACTATATTTTTATATACATTAATGCTTTAAGTTATTACTCTACTTTGATATTATAAAACCATCTTGGAGAAATAGGAACAAATATAATTTTGCTAGCATTATAGACAGAATAAACAAGATGATAATGCATAATACCTCAAAATTGTCTAAATTATTGTCAAGAAATATTTTAGTATATGCTGGGCATTGTGATCATATGCTTACTTTCATGTGCTTATCCTTTTAAATTTTAGTTATAACAACCTGAGATTGTTACTTTTTTTTTAGAAAGATAAACTATCTCAGAGATTGTAGTGACTTTCTGAAATTCAAACAACTCATGAATGAAAGAACTAACATTAAATTCAGTTCCCCTGTCTTCTACTCCATGTCTATTGCAAGTTGAGGTAACAAAATTAATCCATAGCAAGAATATATCAGGTATTTCTATGATAAACAAAGCCAATATTTCCATTATAATCTCTAAGAAAAATCTGTGATGTAAAAATCACTTGAAGCTTACATATGACTTTTTTTAAAAGCACTTTTTCTACTGTCCCATTCACTTATGGTTTATTCTTTCTCCAATACAACAATATCTTGATGACTATAGATGTATTGCTAAATCAATTAAAGCCAGTCCTCTAAATTTGTTCTTTCTCAAAATTATTTTACCTCTCTTCTATAAAAATTTAGCAACAGCAAGTCAATTTATAAATCATTACTAAATTATAAAGATTGCATTAAATTTATATATCAATTTGGGGAAATATGTATTGCTAAATCAATTAAAGCCAGTCCTCTAAATTTGTTCTTTCTCAAAATTATTTTACTTTTCTTCTATAAAAATTTAGCAACAGCAAGTCAATTTATAAATCATTACTAAATTATAAAGATTGCATTAAATTTATATATCAATTTGGGGAAATTTTAAATATTTATAATATAAAGTCCTCTAATCCATGTACATGGTATATCTTTCTATTTTGTTAGGCCTTTTTCATTTCTCTTTCATCTCTAAAATACTCTTAGAATCTAATCAGTGAGTTTTCAGGGAAGAAGTCTCACATATCTTTCATTAAATTTGCCATGAAGTATTTTATGCTACTACAAATTGTACTTTTAAAATTTTGTTTTCTAAATGTTTATTGCTAGTGTATAGAAACCTGATTGATTTTTGGATATTGGCTTAGTGTCTTAGTCCATTTATGTTGCCATAACAAAATACACAAACTGAGCATCTGTAGGGCTAGGTCACAGTCCCCTCTACCCTGTCCTGTGCAGGGCCTGAGCAAGGGAGTTGAAAAAAGATTCTGGCGGCTGATAACAGGGAAGACATGCTTTATTCCAGACATGAGCTCTGCCAGGCAGCAGTTCAGAGCCACTGTCTTCCATACGGAAAGTACACAATAGTGGCAACAATCCAAGGGGTACATGGCACACATGAGTAGTTACACCACTCTTACATAACTTGTTTACAAAGAATATGTTGAATCATACCCAGCAGGATATGAGGCAAGAGGGCCTGACTAAACTAACTCCATTTTCCTCACAGTGTCTTATAAACAAGGTATTTATCTCTCATACTCCTGGAGGTTGGACAGTTAAAATTCCAGCAGATTTGGTGTCTGGTGAAGGCTCATTTTCTGGTTCATAATGTACACCTGATGGCTGCATCCTCATGGCAGAAGGGATAAAGCAGCTGTATTAGTCCATTTCTGTTACTCATAACAAAATGCCTAGAAATGGGTGATTTATAAAGAAAACAAAAATTGCTTACAGTTTTGGATCCAGAAAATCCACAGTCCAGGACACACGACTGGTGAGGTGACTCTATAGCAATGCAGGGGTCTTCTCTCACGTGACAGAAAATGGCAGAGCCCAGAGTGAGACTAACCTCTCAGGTGCTCTCCATTTAAAGCCCTGAGAACCATGCTCATGACCACCATTAATCCATTCATTACTGAACAGTCCTACAGTCTAATCACCTTTCCAAGACCCCACCTTTCAATTACCATAATAGGATTTCCCACCATCAGCAGTTACATTGGGAATCACGCTACTAATACATAAAACTTAGGGGACACAATCCATATCAGCAGCTCTCTGGGGCTTCCTTAATCAGGGCACTAATCCCATTCTTGAGGGCTCTGCCCTCATGATTTAATCATCTTCCTAAAGGCCCCGACTCATGATATCATCACATTGGAGATTATCTTTCAACATATGAATTTTGAGGGAATACAAACATTCAACCCATAGTATTTAGTGTCCTGAATTTTTACTGAATTCACTTACTACTTCCAGTAGATTTTTTGTAAATTACTTTAATTTTATTTTCCAATTGTTAATTGATAGTACTAAGAGATAGAATTAAGTTTTTTTGTCCTGTAACATTGGTAAATTCACTTTTAATTCTAATGAGTATTTTTGGATAGATTTCTTAGGATTTCCTATATATGCAATAGGTCATGTGAGAAAGTTTTTCTTCTTTCTAGTCTCTATATCTCCTCTGTCTTTTCCTTGACTTATTATCCTAGCCAGCAATCTCCTCAGAAAGTTAAAAAAAAAAAAGTGAGAGAATAATTCTTTGCTATGTTCCTGATTTCTGGGGGAAAAACATACACTATTGTACAATAAGCTTGATATTATCATTTAAAGATATGTCCTTCTATTTCTAGTTGGATAAGAGGTTTTCCCATGAGTAGATACTGAATTTTGTCATATTTTTAAAGGAACTAAAGTGACCACATGATATTTTTTCCTTTTTTTATTAATATGGTGATTACATTAAATGATTTTTTGTGTATGTTTTTATATCAGACGAATCTTATATTCTTAGGATGAACCTCATTTTCTTGTATTTTACATGTATCATTCATTTTGCTAATACTTTCTAAAGAATAATTATATATTATTCATGAAGGATATTTGTCTGCAGTTTTCTATTCTTAACGAACATTGCGTGGTTTTGGAATCAGAGATGTACTTGCCTAATAAAAGAAGTTCAAAAAACTTCTTTCGCCTATAGTTTCTATTATAATATGTATAATATTGTTATTATCACTTTCTTCAACCCTTCGAATTCACCTATAAAGCCAGATGGTACTAGGGATATCTTTGTGGGAAGCTTTCATAATTAAAATTTTGATTTCTTTAATGTATTATATTTTTAATGCNAAAAGTGAGAGAATAATTCTTTGCTATGTTCCTGATTTCTGGGGGAAAAACATACACTATTGTACAATAAGCTTGATATTATCATTTAAAGATATGTCCTTCTATTTCTAGTTGGATAAGAGGTTTTCCCATGAGTAGATACTGAATTTTGTCATATTTTTAAAGGAACTAAAGTGACCACATGATATTTTTTCCTTTTTTTATTAATATGGTGATTACATTAAATGATTTTTTGTGTATGTTTTTATATCAGACGAATCTTATATTCTTAGGATGAACCTCATTTTCTTGTATTTTACATGTATCATTCATTTTGCTAATACTTTCTAAAGAATAATTATATATTATTCATGAAGGATATTTGTCTGCAGTTTTCTATTCTTAACTAACATTGCGTGGTTTTGGAATCAGAGATGTACTTGCCTAATAAAAGAAGTTCAAAAAACTTCTTTCGCCTATAGTTTCTATTATAATATGTATAATATTGTTATTATCACTTTCTTCAACCCTTCGAATTCACCTATAAAGCCAGATGGTACTAGGGATATCTTTGTGGGAAGCTTTCATAATTAAAATTTTGATTTCTTTAATGTATTATATTTTTAATGCCATTCAAATTTTCAATTTCTCATTGTGCCAATTACACTTTTCAATAAATTATTCCATTTCATCCAAGTTGTTGAACTTATTTACACAAAGTTATTTATTAAATTCTCTTATCTTGCTAGTGTGTATAGAATCTGTGTTGATATTCATAATTAAATTTCTTATCTTGGTAATTTTTGGCTTCTATCTTTTCAGAAGTTTACAAATCTTATTAATCTTTTAAAGTACCAGCTTTTTAGTTTATTGACATTCTTTACTGTTTGTCCAATTTCAGTTTCAATACTCTCACTTTTATCATTAGTGTCTTTTTTTTTTAGGTTTCTGAGATAAAGGCACAGTTCACAGATTTTCCATATTTTTGCTTACTTTAAATTACTCTGTAATGTGTACTTTAGCTGCATCCCACAATTTTTGATAATTTGTTTTTACTACTATTAATTTCCAACTATTTTCTAATATTCATTCTGATGTTTCTTTTCTTTGACCCATAGTCATTTAGAGTGTGTTGATTAGTTTTCACTAATTTGGTGTTTTTCAAAATATCTTTCTGGTATTCATTTCTATTT
>NW_007740400.1:21343-30338 GCF_000696425.1 Galeopterus variegatus | reverse complement strand
ACCCCAGCTGCCATCCTGCTCTATGGGGTGCCCTCTGGGATTTCGCCACCCTCAGGGACAGGCAGGGTGCAGGGTCCAGCTGGCTTGCCAGTCATCGACTGGCCCAGGCTTCCCCGGCTCTGACCTGGTGCCTGGTGGGGTGCCCTCTGGGATTTCGCCACCCTCAGGGACAGGCAGGGTGCAGGGTCCAGCTGGCTGGCCAGTCATCGACTGGCCCAGGCTTCCCCGGCTCTGACCTGGTGCCTGGTTTCTGCAAGTCCCATCTCCTCGCTGGAGTCCCCCCTCCTGCCCCTTCACCACCTGGCACTGCAGGTCTGGTCACCAGGTCTCTTTGCCTGGCCCGGGGGATGTGCCTCAGTTGGGGCCTGGAGTCCCAGTTCAGGGTCTGGTCTCTTTCCTGCATCCCCTTCTTCAACCTTGAGTTATCCTAGGTTGTGGGTTTGTGTCCCGCATAATAACTGTATCACATCCCACATGCTAAATATTCACTGTGCGCCGGGCACTGGGCGAGCCCTTTCCTTGCCGTAGTAGCCAGTCAACCTCCAAGATGACTCCCAGGGATCTCCTCCTCCTGGTGTCACAGCCTTGAGTAGACCCCTCTCACAGATTGTACCAGGGTTGGTCTGTGACCAGTAGAAGTCCACAGAAGTGATGGCCAGTAAGAGTCACTGTGCTCTCAGCCCACTTGCCCTGGGAAGCCAGCTGCCATGTGTGAGCAGCTCTTTGGAGAGGCCCACATGGTGGGAGGCAGAGACCTCCTGCCAACAGCCCGGTGAGGGCACCATCTTGCAAGTGGCTCCTCCAGCCCAGGCAAGCCTTCAGAGACTGTGCCCTAGCCAACATCTTGATCGCGACTTCATGAAAGATCCTGATCCAGAACCACCCAGCTGAGCTTCTCCTGGACTCCTGACCCACAGAAACTGTAAAAGTGCTTGTTGTCTGCAGATGCTAAGTTTTGGAATAATTTGTACATAGCAACAGATAGCTAATATTCTTATT
Organism: Galeopterus variegatus; assembly: GCF_000696425.1. Taxonomy (NCBI): domain Eukaryota; kingdom Metazoa; phylum Chordata; class Mammalia; order Dermoptera; family Cynocephalidae; genus Galeopterus; species Galeopterus variegatus. Next base: position 29,339 of record NW_007740400.1, on the reverse strand, counting down.
TTAGCTCCTCTGGTCCTAAAAACAACTAACTCTCTGCTGTGTAGTTATTGTTCTCCCTTTGCACCGGCAGGAAACTGCTGCTTGGGTCACCCAGAGAGGAAGCTGTACAGAGGAATGCAAACCTGGGCTTTTGCGTCAATTGCAACCAGGTGCCTCATCAGAGCTCTGGGCTTTCACCCACGTACAACCACGCCCCCTACTCAGCAAGCATGTCCTCAGCTGAGGGCTTTACTCCTTAAAGTAAGCCCAGGAAGGCTAATCACCCTTATGTTACAGATGAGCAAACTGAGGCTCAGAAAACCTTGACTCGCTCAGGGCCACGCTGCTGGTATGGAAGGGGCCTGATCTGAGCTCAGGCACCTGAAGTCATTGGAGTCTGGGTCCCTGCTGCCTAGAAGGATCACCTCTTTGGGGCAGGGATGAATGCTGGGGTGTCTCTGGGGCAGGGGAGCCACTGTGTGGTCCCAGGCTCTTCTCCCCGAATCACTTCAGGGCTGTGGGGTCTAGTAAAACCCTGGAGCCCCTCCTCCCCCTTCCCCAAGCTAGCAAAGGGCTTGCAGCCTGGAGTGATGGGACGCTGTCACGTGCAGGACTGCAGTTTTAGGAAGCAGCTGTTTACTCTGGTCTTAAATTTTAAAGAAGTTTAAAGTCCAACTTGGACCCTCAGCTCTCGGGATGCCTGTAACCATGGCAGCAGCTCTCTGAGCACCAGCAAATATTTGCCAAAGGAGAGAGAAAGACAGGGAGGGAGGGAGGGATGTGGAAACAGGGCTTTGTCCTGGGCGACTGCAGATAGATGGGGGCTGTCCCTGGGCTCCCAGGGGGCACTCAGATGCCTCCAGTAATAATTCCTGTACCGGGGTGGGGGTAGGGGGTATGTGCCCCACCTCAAGCCCTGTTCCTCTGGGTCTGTGTGAAATATGTCCTCAGGACAACATGTCTAGGGCCAGACCCCAGGTGGGCCTCCTCTGCAGTAACTGTCCTTGCGAACTTAGACAAGTCCCTTCTTTTTCTTGAGCCTCAGTTTCCTCACCTGTGAAATGGGAATAACAAACTGGCCTGCTTTTCAAGGATATCATGTGGCTAAAATGAATTCCAGCCCTCTAGAGTATCCTCATGAGGGACTGTTGTAAAGACACCCCTGGCTGGGTTCCAGGACAAAGAGATATCAGGAGCTCTAGGCCACATTCCGGATAGCCCAGAGGGGGGAAGTGGCTTGCCCAAGGCCACACAGAAAATGCAACTGGACCCAGAGTGCAGCTTCCTAGTCCTGCTGTCATCTCAGGCCACGAGGGCCTGCCCAGGCCAGCTGTCACCAGTTGTGCGGTTGTGAAGTATGGCATGCTGTGCTTCCCTGCAGATGTGTCCAAGGCTCAGCCACAATCTGGGTCAGGGCCCTGGGTGTGCCAGAGTGCGGACAGCCTCTGCCGAGTGAGTCTCAGCAGAGAGAAGACAGGCAAGCAGAGCCCTGCGGCCCTAAGCTGCTGAGAAGGGGCTTAGTGTTCCCTGCAGAAGCCTAAGAAAGAGACCCTGGGCTCCCTGCAGGGCGGTCCCCATCACCGCAGGTTTCCAGGTTAACTGGTCTGAGTACACACCTTGCTTTGTAAATAGGACAAATGCATTTACTTATTTTTAAATTACATCTCAAAGGGTAAAAAAGATTACATCCTATTAGTAAGAGAATGAGATGTACAAAGCAAGCATGCAGAATGTGCTACCGAGATCTGGGATTGAGTCCCAGCTTTTTCAGAAGTCCAGCGCCTCAATGTTACCACGTGTAAACAGGGGGTGGTCTCGGTGTTCTGGCCTTCACCAGCTGGGCGTGAATCTGGATATTCTCATGAGACACTGTTCTGGAAGTCTCCTGAGAGCCATCTGTACTCTGCCTCCTCTCTGCTGCAAGCTCACATGTATTTATTTGTTCCATTTTCCTCTTTCTTGCACTGGAAACCCCTAAAATAGATCGGCGGGGGAGGGCTGTGAGGAAAGGTCCCTGAGGACCTCCAGGATCCAGGAGGCAGATGAGGCTCTGCTGCCCACGGGTTGGTGAGACCTCAAACTCACCCCTATATACCCATGCCACACCCAGACCTGCCCCCAATCCAGGCAAAGTGACCCTTTAGGTCCCAGAATTAATCTAAGAGCCCATAAGGCCCTCCTTGCCCATGCTATGCCTGGATTCCTTGGCTCTGCCAGAGGCCCTGTTAGCTTGAGAACAAGCTAAAGCGCTGCCCTGGGGAAAACGAACACTGTATCTGCAGCAACCGAGCTGGCCCTGGTCCTGGGGGATGGCCGCCACTGGAGAAGGTGCCACGCATGGCTGTCTCCAGGGGACTCCCCACCACAGCAGGCCAGCTCAGAACAGGTAGGGGATCCAGGTGCCACATGGAGCATGTGTCCAAAGGAAGGACATCAGAGAGTTCCTCCTAGTCAGGCCCATCACCTTCCTTGGGACTGGAAGCCCAGTCCCTAGACAGATGGGCAGACATAGAGCAAAAGATGGCAGACAGACTATGCTCAGCTGAGGACTTATCCCCAGACTGGAAGCTACTGAGGACTTGCTGGGATAGGGCTCCCAAAACTGGGCACCTGCCTCTATCAGGCCTCTGGGGTAGGTATCAGGCCTCCTCCCTGGCAGTGTTCTGTGGCCTCAGCCAGACCTTCCCTGCCCTGCTGGCCAGACCCCACCAGCAGGCTGACCTCGGCTCCCCACCCAGCCTATGTCTGCCTCATCCAGCCACAATGCTGACCCAAGCTTTGACCACAGGTCAACACACATCTTGACAAAGACTATATACATCATTACCAATTTGCCCCAAACCAAAGATCAACAGCCACAATAAATGTAAATGGTCTAAAACCCCAAGTTAAAGGAAGAGTTTGTCAGATTGTATAAAAATGCTATACCCAACAGTGTTGTCCACAATAAACACACACTGCTGACCCAAGCTTTGACCACAGGTCAACACACATCTTGACAAAGACTATATACATCATTATCAATTTGCCCCAAACCAAAGATCAACAGCCACAATAAATGTAAATGGTCTAAAACCCCAAGTTAAAGGCAGAGTTTGTCAGATTGTATAAAAATGCTATACCCAACAGTGTTGTCCACAATAAACACACACACACATATATAAAAGTAAAAAGATGGAAAAAGATATACCATACTAATACTAATCAAAATAAAGCTAGAGTGGTTATATTCATATTAAAGTAGATTTCAGAGCAAAGACTATTACCAGAGAGAAAGAGAATATTTCATAATGATAAAAGTATCAATTCATCAAGAGGACATAATAATCCTAAATATTTAGGCACCTAGTAACAGAGCTTCAAAATATGTGAAGCAAAATCTAATACGACTTCAAGGAGACAAACCATGGACTGGAAGAAAGTATCTGCAACACATAATAACTATCAAAAGAATAGCTTCTAGAGCTCAAAGAACTCCTACTAATCAGTAAGAAAAAGGCAAATAACTTAAGGGTAAAATACATGAGCAGTCATAGAAAGGAAACACATATATGTGTTGCTTTTTCATAGAAAAGGAAACACAAATGTCCATAAACCTATGAAAAGATGTGCAACTGCATTGGTAAACAGGGAACTGAAAATTAAAAGCAAATTAAATATTACATTTTCCCCACCACATTAGCAAAAAATTACAGGTCTGAACATATCAAGCATGAATAAGGACGTGGAGCAATAAAGGCTCTCTATTGCTGGTGGAAATGCAAATATGTACAACCTCTTTGGAACACTATTTGGAATGACCTAGTATGTTCGTGTGCTAGGGTTGTTGCAACAAAGTACCACAGACTGGGTACCTTCAACAACAGATATTTATTGTCTCACAGTTGTGGAAGCCAGAAGTCTGAAATTAAGGTATTGGTAGGGTTGGTTCCTCTGCGGGCTGTGAGGGAGAGTCTGTTCCAAGCAGTCCTAGCTCTGATAGCCTCAGGTGTTCCATGGCCTACAGATGGCCTTTTCCCTGTGTCTTGGCATCATCTTCCCTTCTATGCATGTCTGTCTCTGTGTACAAATTTCCCCTTTTTATAAGGATCCCAGTCATATCAGATTAGGGCCCACCCTGATGGCCTCATCTTAATTTGTCCATCTGCAAAGACCCTATTTCCAAATAAGGCCATATTCACAGATACAGGTTTAGGGTTTAAATACCTTTTTGGGGGGACACAATTCAACCCATAATAGCACCTGGTAAATGTGAAGATGTCCACACCTTTCATCACAGACATTGCACTCCCAGGCTCCGGCCAAAGAGAAAATTCTCGCACATTGCACTAGTAGATATACACCATCCAACAGTTTATCAGCAGGAGAATGGGTAGATAAAGGTGGTATATGCATTAAAGGAAGACTATATGGCAGTGAATATTAACAAATTACAGCTGCACACATCAGCCTGGAGAAATCTCAAAAACATAATACTGAGTTAAAAAAAAAAAAAAAAAGCAAGTCACAGAAGATATCTGTGTTTAGTTAAGCAATAAAGATCTGAGTGGCCAATTCTCTCTTCCTCAAGTCTTTGCTCAAATGTCATCTTTTCAATAATGCCTCCTCCATCACCCTTCCCCACCCCCCACAAACACATTTCTATCCCCCTTTTTTCAAAGCACTTGTCAACTTCTAACATATTATATAATTTACTTACTCACCTGTCTAGTAGTTATTGTCAGGCTTCTCCCTCCAGAATGTTAGATCCCCAAGAGTGGAATCTTTTTGTCTTTTGTTCATTGATGTCAACCAAGTACCTAGAATAATACGAAGTAGGCACTGGATAAATACTCCTTGAACTGAGCACTGAATAAATACTTCTTGAACTGAGTGGTTGGTACACAAATGTTCACTTACGATTATTCTTTCAACTGAGCATCTGCATTATACCTAGTCCTTGTATCTGAGATGCCTCATCATCAAATATTCTTTGAAGAAAATTGGGGTGATATTTCTTGCAAGAGCTGAGTCTTGAGCTGAGATGTCGACCTTTTATGATCTATGCCACTGCCTTAAGCACAGAAAGCTGGGGTTTGGCTATATTATTCCCCCAGGACACAATTGCTTCTGTATAATGATGAGTGACAAGGAAATGTCAATCTACCCGCAAGCTGCAGTCTTCTGTGGTTTACTTCTGCTTGGACAGGATTTTAAGATGTGCTTGTGAATATTTGCTCTGACGACTACAGAGAGCAGAACTGCTTTGTAGAAAGAAGTAAAACAACCTGGTATATTTGCCTTGTGCTTCTTTGAGAAAACAATGGGAAGCCAGCAGCCTGTCAAGGCCAAAGTCACATAACCAAACATGCGCAATCCTGGCCTTGACAAGCTTCCTTATCAAATTGAAATCCCCAGTAACAATGAAGTCTCTTCTATGTGACTGCCCAGCACCATCTCCTTGCAGAATCAACTGTCTGCTCCACGAGCCATCAAGGCTGAGGTCAATGACTCTCCAAGTTTGGTTCATTCTGCAGAATGTAGAGCAAGGAATCATTAGAGAAGTCGCTACGGAAAGTGCCCCTCTCCCAGCCTTAGCCAGGTAAAGGCTTCCTGATGCAATAATTTGCTTTACCGGCTTAACTGTATCTCTGTCCAGGAGACTGTGAGGCAGGGAGCATATCTCATTCTTGTAGGTATTGCACACATTAGGATCCGTAAACGCATATTGAATTAAATTGGCTTATGCGTGAATATGCTTCCTGCTAGTGAGAAGCCAATAGTCCACTTAAGGATGAGCATGGCTGTGTTTCTTTACACATACTCTCACATTGTAAGGGGCCGGGAGTTCCTAGAGGACAGGGACCATTTTTTTTAACCCAAATTTTTATCTCCAACCCTGAAAACTCCCTAAATCTAATTACCCAATTGGCAGTTTCACTAAAATGTGTTCTAAGCATCTCAAACTTACGTCCAAAATAGAACTCTTGATTTTCTCTACCCCTAAACCTGCTTTTTGACCCCCTCCACCTCCCCACCTCTGTAAATGGCATCCACTCACCTGCTCACGTCCAAAACCTCATATTATTTTTTCTTTTAAACTTGAGATGTAATTTGCATACCATAAAATTCACCCTTAATTTTAAAGTGTACAATTTGTGGCTTTTATTCACAGACTTGTGCAATCATCACCACAATTGATTTGAGAACACTTTTATCACCCCAGAAAGAAACCTTAAACACACTGGTAGTCACTCCATTTTGCTCCAAAACCACACCCATACCCAGCTCCTGGCAACCACTAACCTACTTTCTGTCTCTATATATTTACTATTCTGGACTTGTCATATAAATGAAATCATACAATATATGGTCCTTTATGAGTTATTTTTTTCACCTAGCATAATGTGTTTAAGGTTCATCCACATTGTATGAACTATATTCCTTTTTATTGCAGAATAATATTCCATTGTATGGATATACCACAGTTTGTTTATCCATTCATCAAATGATAGACATTTGGGCTGATCCACTTTTTGGTTATTATGTAAAAATGCTGCTATGAGCACTTGCGTCCAAGTTTTGTGTGGTTATCAATTTTCTTGGTTATGTAGCTAGAAGTGGAATATGGTAACTCTATGTTTAACTTTTTGAGGAACTACAAAACCATTTTCTAAAAGGGCTGCACCATTTTAAAAACCTACCAAGAATGTAGAAGGATTCTAATTTCTCCACATTCTCACAAACACTTTTTATAACCCCCACCCCTTTTTTATTACAGCCATTCTAGTGGGCATGAAGTCGTATCTCATCATGGTTTTAATGTTTATTTCCCTAATGACTAATGATGTTAAACATCTTTTCATGTGCTATTAGCCATTTGCATATCTTCTTTGGAGAAATATCTATTCAAATCTTTTGCTCAGCCAAGGACACTGCAGGCATAAGGGAGTTAGTTGCAGCTGCTGGCACCACTGCTGCCCCCATGAGATAACACTGCAGTGCAGCCTGCCAAAGCCACCTCCACAACCACGACTGCTGCAAGAGCAGCCTGCTACCACAGCAGCACCAACAGCAGCCACTGATTCTGTGCAAGTGGACCACCAGCCACTCGACTGCACTGACACAAGGAGGGTAACCAGTGGAGTCCAGGGAAGGAGAAATCAAAGAAGCAACTGCTCTACCAGATGACCGTAAATCAATGTAAAGATACTAGAAATATGAAAAAACAAGAAAATATGAGTCCACCAAACGAATACAGTACTCTCAAGTACCAGACCCCATAGAGCAAGAAATCCTTGAAATGATGTCAATGTAAAGATACTAGAAATATGAAAAAACAAGAAAATATGAGTCCACCAAACGAATACAATACTCTCAAGTACCAGACCCCATAGAGCAAGAAATCCTTGAAATGATTAAATGAATTCCAAGTACAAATCTTAAGGAAACTCAATGAGATGCAAGAGGACACAGTTAGATGACACATTGAACTGAGCAAAACCATCCAGGATATGAGGAAGGAAATTTACAAAGAGATTAATACTTTAAAAAAGAATGGAACTGAAGGAGTCAAACATGAAATAAAAAACCCAACAGAGAGCTTAAGCAGCAGGCTAGAGCAAGCAGAATAAGGAATTTCTGATCTTGAAGATAGTCTCTTTGAAATAACTCAGGAGACAAAAAAAAAAGCATTTAAAAAAATGAAGAAAGCCTAATAGAAATAGCAGACAACCTTAAGCACACAAATATCCAAATTATGGGTATTCCTGAAGAGAATAAGGAAGGAAAAGGCAGTAAGAACATAGTCAATGAAATAGAAAATTTCCTGAGTATAGGGAGAGACACAGACCTTCAGATTCAAGAAGCTAAAAGAGCCCCAAACAGATTCAATCCAAAAAGGTCTTCTGCAAGGCACATTATAGTCAAACTGGCAAAACTAAAAAGACAAAGAGAGAATCCTAAAAAGAGCAAGAGAGGGGCCGGCCCGGTGGCGCACTGCTACAGTGCGCCGCTTGGGAGCGCAGCGGCGCTCCCA
>NW_007740400.1:19181-20343 GCF_000696425.1 Galeopterus variegatus | reverse complement strand
AAAAAAAAAAAAGAGCAAGAGAAAAACATCAAGTCACCTATAAGGGAGCCACCATCAGATTAACGGCAGCCTTCTAAACAGAAACTCTAGAAGAGAATGTGATGATATATTTCAAAGTACTAAAAGAAAAAACTGCTGGCCAAGTATACTACACCCAGCAAGATTATCCTTCAGAAATGAAGGAGAAATAGTGTATCTCCCAGACAAAAACTACAGGAGTTCACCACCTCCTGACCAGCTCTACAAGAAATCCTAAAGGGAATCCTGCATCTGGAATCCAGAAAAGAGTAATCACTACCAAGAATACACAAGAAAGAACAAAACTCTTGGTAGGGAAAAAATGGAAATGAAAAAGAGAAAAAAACTGAATCTTACCACCTCCCAAAACCAACAAACACTGAAGACAAACAATAAAAGGTAAAGAAAGAAACAAAAGATTTAAAACATCCAAATGAATATGCCAGAAGTAAGACAATACCTTTCAGTAATAACCCTAAATGTAAATGGATTAAATTCCTCACTCAAGACACAGACTGGCTGATTGAATTAAAAAGCTAGGCCCAACTATATGCTGTCTACAAGAGACTCACCTCACCTGTAAAGACACACACAGATTAAGAGTAAAGGGATAGAAAAAAGATATATTGCACAAATGGAAATCAAAAGCAAGCAAGCATAGTTATTCCTACATCAGAAAAAATAAACTTTAAACCAAAATCTATGAAAAGAAATAAGGCCACTACGTAGTGATAAAGAGATCTATCCAGCGAGAAGACAGAGCACCCAACATCAGAGCATCCAGGCATACAAAGCAAACACTATTAGACCCAAGGAAAGAGATAGACCTCAATACGATAATAGTTGGGGACCTGAACACCCTTCTCTCAACATTGAACAGATCATCTAGGCAATAAATCAGCAGAGAAACACAGGATTTAAACCACACTTTAGACCAATTGGACTTGGCAGATATCTACAGAAAATTTCACCCAGCAACCACAGAATTCTTCTCATCAGCACATGGAACATTCTCCAGGAAAGACCACATTAGGTCACAAATCAAGCCTCAACAAGTTTTTAAAAATTGAAATCATTTCAAGTATCTTCTTTTTTTTTTTTTTGTCTTTTTCCGTGTCCGGCAACGGATCGCAACCCTCAGTGT
>NW_007740400.1:15913-17778 GCF_000696425.1 Galeopterus variegatus | reverse complement strand
TTCAACATACACAAGTCAACAAATGTGACATGCTACATCAACAAAATCAAGGACAAAAACCATATGATTATCTTAATAAACACAGAAAAAGCCTTTGACAAAATTCAACAACCGTTCATGATAAAGACTTTCAGAAAGTTAGGTATAGAAGGAAAATAACTCAATAAAAGCCATATATGACAAACCCACTACTACTGTCATCCTGAGTGGGATGAAATAGAATGGAAACAAGACAAGATGCCCACTCTCACCACTCTTATTTAACATAGTATTGGAAGTGCTAGCCAGAGCAATCAGGCAAGAGAAAGAAATAAAGGGTATCCAGATTGGAAAAGACAGTCAAATTGTCCCTGTTTGCAGATGACACAATCCTATATATAGAAAAGTTTAAAGACTATACCAAAAAACTCTTAGAGTTGATAAACAATTTCAGAAAAGTTCCAAGACACAAAATCAACACACAAAAATCAGTAGTTTTTATACTCCAACAATGCACAATGAACTAACAGAAAAAGAAATCAAGAAAGCTATCCCATTTATAATAGTCACAAAACAAAAACAAAAAACAACCTAGGAATAAATTTAACTGAAGAGGTGAAATATTTCTACAATGAGAGCTACAATTAAGTGCTAAAGGAAATTAAAGAGGGCACAAAAAGATGGAAAGGCATTCCATGCTCTTGGATTGGAAGAATCAACATTGTGAAAATGTCCATACTACCCAAAGTGATCTACAGATTCTATGNTCAAGTATCTTCTCAGACCACAATGGATTAAAACTAGAAATCAATAACAAGCAAACCTCTGGAACACATAGAAATTAACAACATGTTCCTGAATGACATATGGGTCCATGAAGAAATTAAACAGGAAATCAAAAAAAATTCTCAAAACTAATGAAAATAAAGACACATCATACCAAAACCTGTGAGATGTGGCAAAAGCAGTACTAAGAGGGAAGCTTATTGCAATAAATGCCTACATCAAAAGAATAGAAAGATTTCAAATCAACAACCTAACACTATACCTTAAAGAATTAGAAAAACAAAAACAATCCAATCCCAAAATTAGTAGATGGAAAGAAATAACTAAAATCAGAGCAGAACTAAATGAAACAGAAACCCAAAAACTGATACGCAAGATTAATGAAACTAAAAGTTGGTTTTTTGAGATAAACAAAATAGACAAACCATTTTTTTGAGATAAACAAAATAGACAAGCCATTAGCTAGGCTAACTAAAAATAGAAGAGAGAATACCCAACTAACAAAAACTAGAAATGAAAAAGGAGACATTAAAACCAATACAACAAAAGAAATAAAGAAAAAAAAAGATACCACAGATATAACAAATTTTAAAACCTGGAAGAAATGGATAAATTTCTGGACACATAAAAACTACCAAGACTGAACCAAGAAGAAACAGAAAACCTGAAAAGACAATAATAATCAATGAGATTGAAACAGTAATCAGCAGTCTTCTGACAAAGAAAAACCCAGGACTGGATGGCTTTACTGCTGAATTCTACCAAACCTTTAAAGAGGAACAAACACCAGTTCCCTTCAAACTATTCCAAAAAATTGAAACATAGGCCATTCTACCAAACTCATTCTATGAGGCCAGCATCATCCTGATACCAAAAACCAGACAAAGATACAACAAAAAGAGAAAGCTATATGCCAATACCTTTGATAAACATAGATGTAAAAATTCTCAATAAAATATTAGCAAATAGAATACAGCAACACATTAAAAGAATTATACACCACAATCAAGTGAGATTCATCCCAGGGATACAAGGATGTTTCAACATACACAAGTCAACAAATGTGACATGCTACATCAACAAAATCAAGGACAAAAACC
>NW_007740400.1:13901-15875 GCF_000696425.1 Galeopterus variegatus | reverse complement strand
ACTCCAACAATGCACAATGAACTAACAGAAAAAGAAATCAAGAAAGCTATCCCATTTATAATAGTCACAAAACAAAAACAAAAAACAACCTAGGAATAAATTTAACTGAAGAGGTGAAATATTTCTACAATGAGAGCTACAATTCAGTGCTAAAGGAAATTAAAGAGGGCACAAAAAGATGGAAAGGCATTCCATGCTCTTGGATTGGAAGAATCAACATTGTGAAAATGTCCATACTACCCAAAGTGATCTACAGATTCTATGCAATCTCCACCAAAGTACCAATGACTTTCTTCACAGAAATAGAAAAGACAATCCTAACGCTCATATGGAAGAACAAAAGATGCCAAATAGCCAAAGCAATACTGAGCAAAGAAATAAAGCAGGAGGCATAACACTACCTGGCTTCAAATTATACTACAAAGCTATAGTAAACAAAACAGCATGGTACTGGCATAAAAAGAGATACTCAGACCAATTGAATAGAATAGAGAACCCAGAAATCAACCCACATACGTACAGCCAACTGATTTTTGACAAAGGCACCAAGAACATATAATGGGGAAAAGACTGCCTCTTTAATAAATGGTGCTAGGAAAACTGAATATTCATATGTAGAAGAATGAAACTAGACCCATACTTTTTGCCATGTGCCAAAATCAACTCAAAATGGATTAAAGACTTAGATATAAGACATGAAACTATAATACCCCTGAAAGAAAACATAAGGGAAACACTTCAGGAGGTAGGACTAAGCAACGATTTTATATGACCCCAAAAGCACAGGCAACAAATGGAAAAATAAACAAATGGTATTACACCAAACTAAAAATCTTCTGCACAGCAAAAGAAAGAATTAACAGAGCAAAAAGACAACCTATAGAGTGGGGGAAAATATTTGCAAACTGCATGTCTGACAAAAGACTAATATCCAGAATATACAAGGAACTCAAACAATTTAGTAAAAAAACAAACAACCCAATTAAAAAATGGGCAAAGGAGCTGAATAGGCATATCTCAAAGGAAGATATACAAATGGCCAAGAGACATATGAAAAAGTGCTCAACATCACTCAGTATCAGGGAAATGCAAATCAAAACCACATTGAGATATCATCTCACTCCAGTTAGAATGACTAATAAAAGAGACAGAACAACAAATGCTTGTGAGGATGTAGAGAAAGGGGAGCCTTTCTACACTGTTGGTGGGACTGTAAATTGGTTCAGCCATTATGGAAAATGATATGAATGTTCCTCAGATAATTACAGATAGAACTGTCATACAATCCAGCAATTCCACTACTGAATATATACCCAAAGAAATGGAAATCTTCATGTCAAAATGATACTTGCACCCCCCATGTTTATTGCAGCTCTGTTTACAATAGCCAAGAGTTGGAACCAACCTAAATGTCAATCTTCGGATGACTGGATAAGAAAAATGTGGTATATACCCATGATGGGATACTACTCTGCCATAAAAAAGAATGAAACTCTACCATTCACAGCAACATGGATGAACTTAGAGAAAATCATGTTAAGTGAAATAAGTCAGGCACAGAAAGAGCAATACCACATCTTCACTCATAAGTGGGAGTTAAAAAATAAACAAATACATAAGGAAAGAAAGATACAACAATCACAATAATGCAATGAACTTTCAAAAGGAGAGAACAGAACTAATTGAGGTTAGCAGAGGTGGGAAAGGGGGAGAGAGAGGGGAGTAAGAGAGGAAGCAGTAAAGGGCCACAAAAGGGCTGGCCTGGTGGCGCACTCGGTAGAGTGCGGCGCTTGGTAGCGCGGCGGAGCTCCCACCGAGGGTTCGGATCCCATATGAAGACTGGTCCGCTCACTGGTTGAGCGCGGTGCGGGCGCGACACCGAGGGTTGCGATCCCTTGCCGGACACGGAAAAAGACAAAAAAAAAAAAAAAAAAGAAAGAAAGTTCATTGCATTATTGTGATTGTTGTATCTTT
>NW_007740400.1:0-13041 GCF_000696425.1 Galeopterus variegatus | reverse complement strand
AAAGATACAACAATCACAATAATGCAATGAACTTTCTTTCTTTTTTTTTTTTTTTTTTGTCTTTTTCCGTGTCCGGCAACGGATCGCAACCCTCAGTGTTGCCCCCATACCGGACCAGGGACCGGCAACGGGACTGCAACCCTCATTGCTGCTCCCGCGCCTCACTCAGCCAGTGAGCGGGAACCGGTCTGTATGTGGGATCCGAACCCTCGGGCGGGAGCGCCGCCGCGCTTCCCAAGCGGCGCACTATCCAGTGCGCCACCGGGCCGGCCCTGCAATGAACTTTCAAAAGGAGAGAACAGAACTAATTGAGGTTACCAGAGGTGGGAAAGGGGGAGAGAGAGGGGAGTAAGAGAGGAAGTGGTAAAGGGCCAAAAAAAACATTACAATGTTTAATGTTGAATATACTAATTATCCTGATTTGAGCATCACATATTGCACACAGGTATTGATATTCAACTCTATACCCCACAGATATGTACAATCAACAATGTTACAATAAAAAATAAAAATAAAAACAAAACATATCCGTTACCCATTTTTAAATAGGGCTATTTGTTTTGTATTTTTGAGTAGTAAGAATTCTTTATACATTCTGGATATGAGTCCCTTATCAGATCTATGATTGCAAATATTTTCTTCTATTCTACAGGTTGTTTTTCACTTTCATGGTAGTGTTCTTCGAAGCACAAAGTTTTCACTTACAGTGAAGTTCAATTTATTAGTTTTTTTCTTTTAGTTGCTTACATTTTGGGCGTCATATGTAAGAAACCATTATGTAATCCAAGGTCACAAATATCTACAGCTGTTTTCTTCTAAGAGTTTGATAGTTTTAGTTCTTAAATATAGGTATTCGATCTACTTGCAGTTAATTTGTGTATATGGTGTGAGATAAGGACCCAACTTCATTCTTTTACGTGTGAATATCCAGCTGTCCCAGCACTATTTGTTCAAGAGATTAATTTGTTCATTCCCCATTGAACCGTCTTAGCACCCTTGCCAAAAATCAACTGACTATAAGTGTGTACATTTATTTCTGAATTCTCAAACCTATTCCACTGATCTATGTTTATCCTTAAGCCATTACCACACAGCCTTGATTACTATAGCTTTGTAGCAGGTCTTGAAATCAGCAAGTCCAAGTCCTTCACCTCTGTTCTTCCTTTTCAGGATTGTATTGACTATTCTGAGTCCCTTGCATTTTTGTATCAATTTTAGGATCAGCTTGTCAATTTCTGCAAAAGACCCAAGTGGGATTTTTAATGAAATGGTGTTAAATCAGTAGATCAATTGGGGTAGTACTGACATGCTAACAAAGCCTCTGACTGTATTTTTTGATGTTTGGCTACTGACAGCCGTTAAGACTCACCTTTCCCTCCTCTGTGCACATCTGGTCAGGCTGATAAGAAAGCCTGGGTGTGCTCTCCTTCGGTTCATTAATGTGGATGGGAAGTTCAAACCACACATGGGAGCCCTCACCCCAGCCCCACCTAACCACCGTAAAAAAAAAAAAAAAAAAAAAAAACCCAAGCTAGTTCCCTTCCCCTGCTCTCTCAAGCCCTGGGAGACACTGTTATATATTTAACCAACCTAAGTCAGAAGTTTAGATAGTTGCCATTTAGGACAGGATTATGGGATTGGGGCCCTCCTAAAAGTGGTTCTGGGTCATGTGTCTCAGCCTGGACTTATCTGTGTGTCTCAGATTGAAACCCATGTCTTCATTTAATTTCAGCATAAGCTGTAACTGAGGCTGGGGGAATGGCTCTTACCTTCCGATTGTTGGTTTTGTCTTAATCAGGTGTCGGCCCATTCTACGGAATGTTCAAGGGAAAGACTTATGCCCTGTGCAATATATTGGTTCATAGCGTGGTCAGTCATGAAGGAACAGTCATTAGAGACTGCTTTACTCACCTCGTAGCACGTCGAGGTTCACACTCCTGGAAGCAGATGGCTCACAATAACCCTACAAAACACCTTTGCTCTTGCTGCCTATGTCCATGCCTCTGTTGCCTGGCCCCCCTGCCCCCACACCAAAAGAAGATCCTGATCCTCAGGGTTATAGGGGGAAATACCCACAGCACATCTGTGGCACAGCCAAGAGGTTAATTCAGTCATTGCCATGGGGGTGGCCTCTAACCATGATACTGAATTTAGGGTTCTCTAGAGTGGCCCCTCAAACATATGCAGTGAGAACTCCCCTGGGAAGGAAGAAAGGAAGGAAGGAAGGAAGGAACCTGGATATGGGGGGGGGGGGCAGGCAACATAAAATAAAGGTTAAAATAGAGGTCAACAATTTGACCTAATCAGAAATCCAAAATTTACTAAAGAAATCTATCCAAAACAAGGTGAAAGGACACTGACTGACTTTGCACCTCTACAGTACAGGTTCTGAACTACTTTTAATATCTGCTGAAATATACCAATTGATGAACCTTTATGGCCTTAATACTGGGGCTCCAATTACATTTATACCTGGGATTCCCACTAAGTTGAAACAGGATACCCTCTATAATCTTAGGGAAGTTACCGGACATGAAAGAGGACAAATAGATATGCCTCATCTTAAGCTCTGGAACTACTGACTTGCCTAAATCCCCCATAGTCATAGTGCCCATTGCCCTAAAGTATTTCACAGTGGGCACGGAAGCTCTATTCCAACGATTAATACATTAATGATAAATTAATAATCTTAACTGACACTTATAAATTGGCTTGGAGAAATGGAACCCCATGGATCTTCCCACCCCATTAAAATAATTAATATAGCCCAATGTAAATTAAAACAGGGACCTCAAGGAGTGAAATTCATTGTACAAGATCTACTTAGTGAAAAGGTGGTTATCCCCACTACTTCTCCATTTAACATCCCGATTTGGCCTGTTCTTAAATTTGGAAAGAAGAAATGGCACCCCACAGCAGATTACTGCAACCTTAACGCTGTGATTTCACCCATCAAGGCTCCTATGCCCCATATTATTAAAATGTGAAATTACTCACTTCATCCAATCAGTAGCTGGTTAAAATTTTGCTATTATAGATTTAGCTAGTATGTTCTGTTCAGTACCTATTTTGATAGCCTATTAGCCAGAGCCTTTGCCTCAGAGGGACACAATACACATTTACCTGGCTACCCCTGGAGGACATGGACAACTTTGCTATAGCACACAGTCTTTGCAGGCATCCAGTTTTTCCAGAAGCACAGATATGACATCACACCAGCGATATAGTCCTCCAAGCAGATTCAGCTGACATACTCACTCACAAAGGCACTCATAAAAAAATGGATGGGTCATTGCCTCCCACAGAATGCAAGGCTCTGCACCCTTGGTTAAATTCCTAAAAATTATTTGGTAAACTGAAGGTCATTCCATCTCTGATACTGTCATGGAAAGAGCTATTATCTCTCTCAGCATCTGCAATGTTACAACAAGCACAACATCTTTTAGGCCTTTTGGGGTTCCTGAAGCAACATATTTTGTTAAGCTCACTTCTGCTGTTACTTATCAGTTGGCCCACCTCAAATGGGGCTCTCACACAAGGCTATGTGGTATTTTTCCCTCTGTGCTTTGTCTATTTCACTCAACATAAGTTTCTCCAAGCTCATCGATGTTGTGAATGGCAGAATTTCATTCTTTTTTATGGCTGAGTAGTATTCCATGGTGTATAAAACCACATTTTCCTTATCCGGTCATCCGTCGATGGACACTTAGGTCAATTCCATATCTTGGCTATTGTAAACAGAGCTGTGATGAACATGGGAGTTCAGGTATCCTTTCGACATGATGATTTCCATTCCTTTGGGTATATACCCAGATGTGGGACTGAAAAAGAGAAAGAAGGAAGGAAAGAAAGACCATAGTGGTGCACTGGACTTGCAGAGGGAGAGAGGATACCGAGGGATACAAAATGGGGTGGGAGAAGGGAAAGGGGGAGGGAAGTGGGGGATTAATTGTGGGGGGCACACGGGGTATAATTGCAATTTGTGGTAATGGGCATGATGCCAGTATTGATCTGGCCATCACATCTTGGGCACGAGTGCTTTGTACTCCATGAATATTCATAACCAATAAAAAAAAAAGAGAAAAAAACCTAAAAGGCTCTAGAATACATCCAAATGGCAGTACAACAGGCACTCCCAACAGTGCCCCCGAGGGATTCCTTCACTGCAGAAGCTTTAGCAACCTCCTTTCACGCCTCCTGGGGTCTCTAGACTGCTCGTCGTGGCTGTAATTTACCTGTGGATTCCCGATGCGATGCGAGAAAATCCTTGGCCCACACTATATGCCACTAGAGCGTCAATTGCTGGCAACTCACCGGGCTCTCCTGGAAAGAGTGGCTCTCATAGAACCTAGGCCTATGACCTTCAATTCCTAGCTGTTCATTATGCCTCAGGTGATGAAAGCAACACCTCACAAGCTCGGCATGGCCAAGAAGTCCTCTTTGCTATAGGACTGAGCCAAACCTGGGCCCTCTGGCAAAACCCATCTTGCAACAGGGATGGCCTCTGTCCCTAGTCAGATGTTGGAAGTGATCACCCATCTCCCTCTTGCACACCCATTGTGTACCCGGGGAGCCCCTTGGCATCAACTGGGTGAATAGCAAAGGGAGTTGATACACATAACAGATGGCAGCAACACCATTACACTTGGTGGAGCAATCAAAGGATTGCTGCTTTGCATCCCTTAACCAGATGTCCCAGAAAAATAGTAGGAACCAGAGCTGTTGGTTAGAGCTTGGTTCTGATAACACCAAGGTCCAGGATTTGATCCCTGTACTGGCCAGCTGCCAAAAACAAAACAGACAAAAGAAAGTGGGACCCAAGGGACAGCACAATTGGCCAATCTTCGGACAGATGTCTTAGCATTGTATGCCATGGCCAACACTTGACTCCATCTGCACATTTTTACAGATGCTCTTTTTGAGGTAAAGAACTCTGGGAATCTCTTGTCTTGGAGACCCAAAATATAAATCAAGATCACACATATCTCTCTGCTTACTAAAGCCACAATGCATGACCTCACCAAGATACTCCTTATCCCCTTTGGAGTTCTAGATATCATTGATAATAACCAAAACATTTATTTCACATCTCAGAATACACAATTCTGGACACTTGACCAGACACTCAATGGAACTTTCACCTCCTTTGCTAGCCTCAGGCTACAGGCCTCATAGAGTGCCATAGTGGCTTAAACAAGTTCAAATTCAATTAAATCCACATGGCACATTTCAGTCATCAATTAAACATCAGTGGCAAATTATAATAAAGTGTCTGACTCCATTTTTTTCATGTTTGACAGCTGATAGCTTTTTTTTTTTTTTTCCTTTTTGTCTTTTTTCGTGTCCGGCAACGGATCGCAACCCTCAGTGTCGTGCCCGTACCGGACCGGGACCGGCAACGGGATCACAACCCTCGGTGTTGGGCCCGCACCTCGCTCAGCCAGTGAGCGGCTGGTCTGTATGTGGGATCCGAACCCTCGGCGGGAGCGCCACCACACTCCCAAGCAGCGCACTGTAGCAGTGCGCCACCGGGCCGGCCCAACAGCTGATAGCTTTGAAGCCTCATTCTTCCCTTTCTCCCTGTGCCCCTCATCTGGGAAAGCTGATACAAAAGCCCAAGTGCTTTCCCCTTTGGTGCTGGTGGGAATTCCAAACTACAAGGGTACCGCCATCCTGTCTCTACCCCCTAACCATCACAAAAACCTAAGCCAGTCTTCTTTCCCTGCTCTCTCAAGCCATTTTCAGACCTGCTTGGGAGATTCCCTATGGTTTTTCTATTCTCTATTTTATTTATCTCTGTTCTAATCTTTATTATTTCCTTTCTTCTGCTAGCCCTAGGTTTAATTTTTTCTTATTTTTCTAGTACTTCAGGTTGTAAAGTTAGGCTGTTGATTTGAATTTTCCCTATGGTTTTTCTATTCTCTATTTTATTTATCTCTGTTCTAATCTTTATTATTTCCTTCCTTCTGCTAGCCCTAGGTTTAATTTTTTCTTATTTTTCTAGTACTTCAGGTTGTAAAGTTAGGCTGTTGATTTGAATTTTTTTTTTTCTTTTTTACATAAGCATTTATAGCTATGAATTTCCCTCTTAGCACTGCTTTTACTGTGTCTCATAAGTTTTGGTATATTGTGTTTTCATTTTCATTTCTCTCTATTTTCTGATTTCCTTGTGATTTTTTTTTCCTTTGGCACATTGGTTGTTTACGAGTGTGTTTAATTTTTACATACTTGTAAATTTTCTGGTTTCCTCTGTTATTAATTTCTAGCTTTATTCCATTGTAGTCAGAGAAAATATCTTTATGATTTCAATCTTTTCAAACTTATTGAAACTTGTTTTGTGGTCCAACATATGGTCTATCCTTGAGAATATTTCATGTATAATTGAGAAGAATGTATATTCTGGTATTGTTGGGTGGAGTCTATATGTCTATTAGGTTTAGTAAGTTGGCAGTATTGTCCAAGTCTTCTATTGCTTTATTGAGCTAGATGTTCTATCCATTATTGAAAATGGGATATTGAAGTCTCCAACTATTATTGTAGAATAATTTCTCCTCCAATTCTGTCAGCTTTTGCTTTATGTACTTTGGGGTTCTGTTGTTAGGTGTATATGTGTTTATAATTGTTATAATTTCTTGATAAATTGACCATTTTATAGTTATAAAATGTCCTCTGTTTCTATTACAAATTTTTCTCTTAAAGTGTGTTTTGTCTAATATTAGCAAAGCCACTCCAGCACTGTTTTGATTACTACTTGCGTGGTACATCTTATTCCATGCTTTTACTTTCAATCTATTTGTATCTTTGAATCTGAAGTGTGTCACTTGTAGGCAGTATATAGTTGGATCATTTTTTAAATTTCTTCTTCCAAACCCTGCTTTTCAATTGGAGTGTTTAGTACATTTACATTTAATGTAATTACTGACAAGTAGGACTTATGCCTGCCACTTTGCTATTTGTTTTCTATATGTCTTAGGTGTTTTTTATCCCTCTATTCCTCCATTATACCTTCTTTTGTGTTAAGTGAATATTTTTTGGTGTAGTATTTTAATTCCCTTGTTGTTTCTTTTAACACATTTTTTAAAGTTATTTTCTTACTGGTTCCCTAAAGATTACAATTAACATCTTAATTTATAACAATCTAGTTCAGGTTAGTACCAACTTAGTTACAATAGTACCCCCAAATTTGTTTTCATAACTACATTCTATCCCCATTCTTTTGTTCTGTTATATCATACAAATTACATCTTTATAATTTATTTCCATCAATGCAAATTTATAATCATTGCTTTATACAGTTGTCTTTTAAATCAGATAGGAGAAGAAAAAGCTGTAAACAAAAATTACATTTACACTGTCTGTTATAATTCCCTGTATAGTTCTTTTTACCAGTGCTCTTTATTTCCTTATGTTGATTTGAGTTACAATCTAACATCCTTTCATTTTTGCCTGAAGAACTATCTTTAGTATTTCTTGTAGGACAGATTTGCTAGATTTAAGTTCTGTCTGTTTTTGTTTATTTGGCAATGTCTTAATTTTTCCTTCATTTTTGAAGGATAATTTTTCTAGATATAGGATTCATAGTTGACAATCTTTTTCTTTCAGCACTTTGAATATGTCATCCCTCTACCTTCTGGTCTCCATAGATTCTGGTGAGATTCAGTTGTAAATCTTATGGAGGATTCTTTGCACGTGACGAATCTCTTCTCTCTTGCTGCTTTCAAGATTCTCTGTCTTTGACTTTTGGCAGTTTGATTATGATGTTTCTAGGTATGGATATCTCTGAGTTTATCCTACTTGGAGTTCATCAAGCTTTTTAAAATCGTATTTGATTCCTCTCCCAAAACCCCAAATATCAGCAAGTCTTGGCAACTACTTCCAAGTATATCCTAAATCCTTCCACTTATTTCTGTCCCCTCTGCTACTTTCCTAATCCAAGCCATCATCACCTGTCACCTGGACTAGTGTAGTAGCCTCCTCACTGGTCTCCCTGCTTCCACTTACAACACTCTCCAGTTCATTCTACATTCACCAGAAAAAGTAGTGTCCTTAAAATATTAATCAGATTATCACATTCCCCTGCTTAAAACCTCCAGGCTTCCTGTTTACTTTGAGTAAGATCTGAGCTCAGGTGCTTCATATCTGGCCCTTCTACCTCTTCATCCTGTCTCCCACTCCTCTCCACTGCCCAGTGAATGCAGCCACCCTGGCTCTTTCTTCTCTTGAACACTCCAAGCTCAGCCCTACCTTGGGACCTTCCTACTGACTGTTCCCTCTGCCAGGGAGATTCCACCCAATGTTGGTTCCCTCTCTTCAATCAGGTCCCAGCTTAAATGTGACTCCAGGAGGTAGTTCCGCGGTTACTCCCTGTCACATCATCAGCATTTTTCTTATTTATGTATCATTTAATCTACACTCCCTACTCAAATTAATCTCCATTTAAAAGGAGAACTTTGCTATCTTACTCACCATTATGTCTCTAGTGCTTAGAATAGTGGTGACTGACACACAGTAGGTGCCCAAAAATACATGATAGAATGAATGGCATTACTTGTGCTCAACAGGTAGACTTCTTTTCTTTCCAAGACCTCCCATAGAGGACAGCTGATGCTGGAGCACCCTAAAGCTGTGAAAGAACCTGACCTGCCATCCCTATCAGCAGAGACCTGGTCCCAGGCTTTGATTTAGCTGCATACCTCCCATAGAGGACAGCTGATGCTGGAGCACCCTAAAGCTGTGAAAGAACCTGACCTGCCTTCCCTATCAGTAGAGACCTGGTCCCAGGCTTTGATTTAGCTGCATTTTGTCACTTTTCAATTCATTAATCATTGATTATTGGGCTACAGTTTCCACAGCAACCCTAACCAGCCAGAATATTCTATCATCCAGGACACTCTTTACCCCACCCTTTTTGGAGAACTCAGATTTCTATCCCTGGAAAATATGGAGGAGTTGGCACAACGGCACCCAAATAAGCAACAAAATGTTGAACATCATGCTGATGAGAAAAACCCAGGTTCTCAGGCTTGCGGGATGGGCCTGCCCATTGCTGAGAGACCCTCCATGGCAGTCCAGCCCTCCTAGAAGTAGAGTCTGACCTAGCTCACGAGGAATACTTCACTGGGAAAGATGTGCACCCACCCACTGATCTAGGCCAGATCTTTCAGCTATAGGAGAGATCGGGTCTTCTGACCAGCATTTAAGATGCTTTCGTACTGGCCAGCCACAGGAAAAAAGAAAAAAAAAAAAAAAAGATGTTTTCCATCCTCATACAAAGGGTAAGGGTGTTGAGTGAGGAAACTGAGGCCATGGGTCTACTTCAGACGGGAGGCTTAAGGCATTAGGAACTTGCTGGATTGCATGAATGATTCTTATTTCTGCTTTATGTCAGGAAGGCCAAACCTCCAACAGGAGGACCAGTGTGCAGCTATGATAAGGAGAAGTAGGGTCTCTTATCACATCAGGTCAGCAAGGAGCATCTTAACCCCATGTTCTGGGCTCAAAGCTCTTCCAATTGCAGGGAGGAAGTTATCTGACTCAGCAGGGGTCCTGGAGCCCAGATGCAAAGGTTTGCTCCTGGAGGAGGCAGTGCAGGGGAATCAGGTCAGCTCAGCTCAGCGCCTGGCATGCATATGAAGGAAGCCCCTCAGCACCTTTCAGGGGAGATCTGAGTAGCTGGTGTTTTCATCATAAAGGGGATTCAAAATAAATAGCGCTCCACCCGGTCACAGTATTTTGGATTCCAAAGGCCCCCAAGCAGGGAAGCCAGCCTAATTTCATGTTCTACCCAACACTAATGCCATTCAGTTCTTGCCAAGTCATAATTTGCAACACTGGAATTAGACTCCAGGAACCTCAGTGATCCATTGGTCTTGGTTTTAGAGGTTACATCTTCCACGGCAGCCTTGATATCAAGTGCATCTGGTGTGTGTGTCAAATGGCCCCAAGATTAGGCTCCACTCCCCTACTACAATAGAAATTGACATTGCTACTTGGGAAGGGGACAAACTACATAATACTTTGCAGCTACCAAGACAGAGTAAAGATAGAAAAATGGAAAGTGCTAGCAGTGGAGGTGGAAAGACTATCAACTCACCAGCCCAGGCCAGATGGGCATGCACAGAGGTGGCTCTGAGAGGATGCAGCAGCATTAGGCCCCTCAGAGCCAAGACTAGAACAGGGGTGACTGGGAGCAAGCAGTGGAAGGGACAGGGCCTTCAGAGCCACAGGCTGGCTTTGCTCCCAGCTCTGTCCTTTACCAGCTGTATGATCCAAAAGTAGTTGTAATTGTTCTGTGTTTACACCTTTTAAGCAGGTGTCACACCTGCAACACAGCTGAAGGTCCCCTAGCTGATCCCCTGGCTGAGAGGACAGATACAGGCTGGGGACAAGGAGCCTGGGCAGAGCCTGCTGGGCACCCACAGCCTGAGCCTGGCGTCAAGGTGGGAGGGGTGCAGACCTGGACCACACCCTCCTTCAAGCATCCTCAGTTCCCTTGAGTCTGCCAGACGCAGGCCCAGGTGTGCCCACCGCAGCCAGACCTGAGTGGCCCATCACGAGAGGAGCAAAGTCCCAGCCCTCCCCACCCTCAGTCCCAGAGGTGGGGAAAACAAACACTGAAGCATCTTCCAGTGCACTTTAATCAAAGTTCCATCATCAGAAGAGTTCTTGTAGCATAGAATGTCAGGATGGGCATGTCAACTTGGTCTTACAAATGGAATTTCCACAGATCTGCACTTCAAACATGTATGAAAAATAAAATATATAATATTTAGCTTTATAAATTTCCCCATGTAATCACTTTCTCTTTAAAATAAATTACTACCTCTGTCCAATATATTAAGCAGCCTGGAGTCACTAAGCAATTATCCGCCAAATGACATCCATTTTCTTTACAAGTTCTGGGGGAAATACTCGATGGAGACCAGCAAATGTTTGCTGGAATCAACATGAATTAAAAACGAGCACACTCCTCACAGTGGGGCAAAACATCAAACAATGGGAGCCTCTTCTGATGGTTATTCTTTTCTGTTGGGAAAAAACAAATCCCCCAAACCATACTGAATGGCTGTAGAAGCTGCGAATGAACGTTTGGCACCAGATAAGAAGAGAGGCTTTTCAAAGCCGTACCCAGTGACAATCCCATCCAAGTATGTGGCCAAGGAAGAGAGGACAGGCAGGGGCCCTTCTCCATTCTGAGTCCCTCTTTATCCCCACAGCCTCCTCTCTGGAGCCACAGCCGCCCCCTCTGCTTTGGGGAAGGCAGGCCTTTGTCTGGAAAGCCTGTCCTCCTCCACCAGCTCCAGAGGTGAAAGATTCACAACATACAGAACACAAAGGGAAAGGCCCTTCTGCAGATCAGGGGGCAGATGCTTTGCTGCGTGCTCAGCCGACAACAGGGATGCACTCAATGCACAAGGGACGCAGCCACTTCAGCGGGATAGCTGCACAGTTGTGAAAAGGGACAGACAGAGGTGCACATGGGACACAAGGATCCAAGAGGGTGGGCAGGCCTGGGGCTACACTAGCATTTACAGGAGTTCTGAAGAGGGGCTTATGAACTCAATTCCACCTGCAGCAGGAAGTCAGATATTTGCCCACCTGGGGCTCAGGGCTTCTTCCCAGGGGATTCTGGCATTTCCCAGAAAACAACAAAACCTTAATGGGGAACAAATAAGCCGGTGACAAATGCTGCCACACAGCCTCAGTCTTAGAGATTCCCTGGGAGTGAACTTTGGGGTCCCCAGGCAATTCTGGCAAGAGTTTTGACACAATTTAACTGGGGGAGGAAGTGGCCCTGAGCTTCCCACAGCAGCAGTTGGATCCCAGCTACAAGTCAAGGAGACGCTCCTCGCAGGTCTCCACAGGCCACTTGGAAGCCCCTCCAAACACGTCAACGTTGTTGTCCACCCAAGGGATAATGTTGCCCGGCATATTCGTGGAGCAGTTGGCGATGTTGACAATTTCTTGTGCACGAAGGACACGATCCCATATGTTGAACTGGCTGAGCTCCCCCACAAATGCCTGAGTGGCATCAAACCTGCCCCCAACAGTGTCCTGGGAAACAGAAACAAGTACTCTGCATCAGGACAAATTCACAAGCAAACGTACCCTCCCAGCCTTCTGGCAAATGTGAGGGAGACAGACGGGTTGGCGGGAGGGAGCTTAAGCATTTCCTTGGCTCCCGCACTCTGACCACATTCCCTGACCACTGATTTCTGCAGATTCTGAAGTTCCCAGGCTTTACTCCAATCATCCCATTTTATACAGGGGAAACTAAGGCTAGAATGAGGAGATACTTGCCCAAAGTCCCAAAGCTAGGACTAGTACTGGGTCTCCTGATCCCGGCCACTTCCAGAGGAGATGAGTAGGGGAACTGAGGAGGGGAGTGGGCCAAGGAGGGACCAAACTCAAAGCCTCCCTAAGTGCCTAATATTTATTCCTTCACTGTCCGCCCTCAAACCTCAAACACAGACTGAAACGTCAACTCTTATGGGCCCAGGCAGCCAACTTCTTGGACTTTCCCTCCCCTAGTTGGCAAGTTTCTTGGGGGCAGCCCCCGAGGTCTACTCTTTCCCCCCCACCCATCCCCCACAAGCTGAGCACCCATGCACATTTCCCAAGTGCCCCTTGCTGGGTGTCAGCGTCGAGACTCTGAGCAAATAGCTCCGGGAAGATACCAGCCCCAGCATCCAGAGCCAGTACTGTACCCCGAGAGATCCAGACAGATACCTGGGAGATGCCCTCCCCCAGCCTCTTCCCTAGAAAGAAGCTGAAGCCTGAGTCTCAAAATGACCCCATGATCACAAGGACCCTCAGCTGTGTCACACTCCATTTTGGAATCTGTCTGAACCCACCATACGCCCTCCCCCAGCCTCTTCCCTAGAAAGAAGCTGAAGCCTGAGTCTCAAAATGACCCCATGACCACAAGGACCCTCAGCTGTGTCACACTCCATTTTGGAATCTGTCTGAACCCACCATATAAACCCAGTCCCTGCCAGTGCAGGCCACATCCCCAGCCCGCACATAGCCCCTCAGGCTGCA
>NW_007740399.1:30032-30357 GCF_000696425.1 Galeopterus variegatus | reverse complement strand
CCAAATTGCATTTTAAGAGGCTTATTCAAGTTTTATCCACTATGTTATTTGCATTGGGGGGGGGGGAAGGAACAAAAAAAAGAGAGAGAGGAAAAAGAAAGGAAGGAAGTACGGAAATAAAAGTATATGATCCATTTATAATTGTACTCAATAATGCAGTGTATAAATTCCCAATAGAGGAGAACTTCTATGTCACTAAGCCTGGTTGAGAACAAGATCCACTGCTGACAACTTTATGTGTCTGAATCAGTTATCTATTTGGTTTGCATAACAAACCATCCCCAAATGTAGTGGCTCTAAATGACAACTATTGTGGACCAGCAGG
>NW_007740399.1:27460-27904 GCF_000696425.1 Galeopterus variegatus | reverse complement strand
AAATCTATCTCAAGCTCTCATAGCTACCTGATAACTAAAACCCTACACAAAAACATCCATTAAAATGTAGTTAAATTTTTGCAGCAATTCTTGGTTTAAATTCAATGGAGTTCAAAAATGTCTCCCTCCCTCCCGGCCCCGTGGTTGGCTCTGAGCTCTCTGGAGGACTCCCCACCTAGTGGGGTAACCAGGCAGGAAGCTGTGCGAACCACCCCTGTAACTGCAGCCGCCCACCTCGGGGGTGGAGATCCCATCAATCCTCAGTCCCCCATGCAAGCCCGCCATCGAGAATTTAGCTGGGCCAGCGGCAGTGCACAGGGTCCTTTGTCTGGGATTCTCAAAGATTAGAACTCCCAGTCTCATACCACAGCCCTGATGTGGGGCCCCCCTGGTGTGCCGAGTACTGCTGGCAAGGCACAAGCACAAGAGATGACAATATGCAGC
>NW_007740399.1:24496-25862 GCF_000696425.1 Galeopterus variegatus | reverse complement strand
AAGTTTCCAGCTGAGCCAGGTCCTTTTGTTTTCTGTTCCCTACTCCTCATCTGCTTATTCCCGGTTAGTTTTATTGCCTCATTCATTCGTGACAGTTATTAGAATTGGCAGCAGTGCCGACTTGAATTTTCCTTCATGATTTAAAAAAAAAACACAGTGTTAATTGTTGAAGGTAACTGAAAGGTATATGAGGATTCATGATACCATTTATATAATTAAAATTTAAAAAGTTATTATTATGCCCAGTTACAACATTAGTAGAAATAAAAAAAAAAATTAACTTCGTCCACATGCTGGACATCCAGACAAATCAGTTACTCTTCTTCCCTGTTTTCTTTCAGTCCTTGCTCATGTGCACGGATAACTTTTATACATGCAATCATTTATGCACCTGTTTTTAAGCATAGAGTCATCTTAACTCCCTTTCTTTCAGCTAAAGTACAATCACTTAAAAGCCAGGTAACCACCAAGACAATGATATCCATGATGATGATGATGATGATGATGATAACTATCACCTACAGAGATCCAACTCTGGTCAGGTTTTGCACATATTCTGTATAAAATCCCCAGAACAAACTGAGGCTCAGTGAGGCTGAACAGTTGCCTAAGGTCACAAAACGAGCGGGATAGTAATATTAATAGTAGTCATTGTCATTAATACTTACCAATCACTTCACTATGTACCAGGACCCATGCTCAGCAGTCTGCCAGCTTCACCTCATCTAGTCCTTAAAGCAGTCCCCAATGATTGTTATCCCCATCTCCCAGAGGAGGAAACCAAGGTTTAGAGAGGTTAAGTAATTGGCCCAAGATCACACGGCTAGTAAGTGGCAAAGCTGTGTATGGAAAAAGCCTGGCTCTTTAAGAGGATCTGAAACTAGATTTGGGGCCCCCCTGACTCTGGGGCCTCTGCTCTCTTCTGCTCTCCCCCACCACCTCAANAACAGAGGGATTTCTGGAGAGGAAAATGTGCAGAACAGCAAAATGGATCCCTTTCTAGAAGAAACTTTCTAAAAGCTAAATTTGAATTTGTTGATAGGATTTGATAAAATGCAGCTGGCCAGCCAAAGGTAGACTTAAGGGTTTGTGACTTCCCTGTCTTGTTCAGTGACAGGCTGGAGCTATTGAGGTTTGAATTTCAAAACGATGAAATAGCCTTGCTTGTGGGTTCTCTTTTCCTGAATGAATAGTGTCAGCAGTGTCACTCTGGGTAAATACACGTTTGATACCAGTTGAGAAACAAGGCAAGTTTTACGTATGTCTCTGGCCATGTAGGTCACATAGTAGACAGAGAGGCAGCGACCCCTCAGAATATAGTGGGCTTGATTCTTAAGTCACAGGAGCCAGAGCTCACTGAGTAAGT
>NW_007740399.1:22044-22275 GCF_000696425.1 Galeopterus variegatus | reverse complement strand
GAGAACGCGCCCCTGAACTTCATGCACTCTAGGAAAGTACATGTGCCCTGGACAGAGCTGCTTGGGTGAGTGCGGCTGAGAAGAAGGTAGGGTGCTCAGCACTTGCCTTCCTTCTGTTCTGTCGGGTGTCCTTGCTGTGTATGAAGCTGTGCTCTGTGCGTCTTCTGTGTGCTGAGTCATTTGTCCCAAGGCAGCATTATCTCATAAGTGCTATTATTATCTCCTTTTCAC
>NW_007740399.1:19696-19899 GCF_000696425.1 Galeopterus variegatus | reverse complement strand
TTTCTTCTAAAATTAACAGACAAGATATAGAGACACAAGCTGAAAAGTAATAGTAAAAATGAAAAGAATTATTTTTAATAGGTATTCCATTACTGTGAATTCAGGTGTAGCTTCAGGTATTTTCATAACCTACTCTTTTACACTCTTCTCATTTCAGTCTTATTTTACTTAGGATTAAATAAATAATGTTGATTTTCATATGT
>NW_007740399.1:18491-19127 GCF_000696425.1 Galeopterus variegatus | reverse complement strand
TACAGCCTGACCACTCGTAGAGAAACCACCTAAACTCACTCTCAGGGACAAGCCCAGCTCTCCTGCAGCCACCGAGGGGCACATCTTAGACACCTGCAAGAGACTCTCCCATAAGCTTTCTCCACACTGGGATCTCCTGGCCACGACTCTGTTCTCAGCCTCCACACACGCTCCCTGCCAGCAACATTCTGGCTTTTAGCAGCTGGGGTAGGACAAAATCCCAACCTCAGAGGTGGCAGAGAGAGTGCATGGAAGGAAGGTGCGATGGGGATCAGGCAGTCAAGGACCTCCAAGGACAAGGACCCCAAGGNTACAGCCTGACCACTCGTAGAGAAACCACCTAAACTCACTCTCAGGGACAAGCCCAGCTCTTCTGCAGCCACCGAGGGGCCCGTCTTGGACACTTGCAAGAGACTCTCCCATAAGCTTTCTCCAAGCTGGGATCTCCTGGCCACGACTCTGTTCTCAGCCTCCACACACGCTCCCTGCCAGCAACATCTTGGCTTTTAGCAGCTGGGGTAGGACAAAATCCCAACCTCAGAGGTGGCAGAGAGAGTGTGTGGAAGGAAGGTGCAATGGGGATCAGGCAGTCAAGGACCTCCAAGGACAAGGACCCCAAGGGGATGCTGCTCCTGA
>NW_007740399.1:15677-16377 GCF_000696425.1 Galeopterus variegatus | reverse complement strand
ACTTTAATGTGTAGTTTCAGCCTTTCCCAGTCCTCTACCCACAGTCACGTCCCTGAGCTTCGTTTTTAGAGATATCAGCCCGTACTCAAATGATCCCACTCTATGCTCATGTCTTCCCCCGACTAGATTTGTCCTCCCAGAAATAATCTAGTAATTGGAATAATGTGGCCAAAACTGGCCAAAAGGCAGGAAAGAGGAGGTAAGACATAGACAAGCCACACAAAAAAGTAATTAACCTTTTAGAATTCAGAAAAGGAAGATATTGGTTTTAAAAATGTGAGTTTAGTGACATTTAAAAGCTCTTTGGACAAAAGGCCCCATGAAAACATTGAGCTTGCTCTGTTTTTGATTTTAAGAGCATACAGCTGTTAGATAAACACAGACACCAGGACAAGCAGTGACAGTGTCCCCACACCAAGAGTCATTGGATCTTATTGCTACAGCAGCAGCCAAAAGCCACAAGAAATTAATATTTATTTAGAGTTAAAGAATTAGAGTGACAAGGTGGCAGTGAAGAAAGCATAGTACCTTCATTCCCAGGAAGGGCCAATTGCTGTTTTCTTGGCATATCTGTCTGCAGAACACAGCAAACAAGATCAAGACTTAGGATTTCTGGTTGCTGCCAAGGCTTGCATAAACTTCTTCTCAATACTCAGTTTAATTCAATTAAACTTATGTTTACTAGCATCTTCCCCAGTCT
>NW_007740399.1:13150-13930 GCF_000696425.1 Galeopterus variegatus | reverse complement strand
AGCAAAGTTTTCTTTGTTAACACTTAGCATTGAGGAAATCATGAAAGTGTAGTAGCTGCCCGATGTGCTTTAGGTATTGATTCCTTGCGAATGCTCCTTTTTATTTTTCGGGAGTGCTGAGCAAAAAACTGGTTAAAATGCTTATTCAAAACACTAACATGGAGGGAATTTGCTATAACCTTCAGTGTCTTTGCTGTCAGACGCTACCGTTGCTGACTGGCTATGAAATGCTTCTTTCTTATCTTTTGTACTTTGAATACTGCCACATTCAAGTAACGCTCAGGTATTTCTAAAGCTTCTGAAATCAGAGCACTGAGAATGACTGCATCGGCTGCGGAACGTGTTTAGCCAAAGAATATGAGCTAATTGGGTGCTTGATAGGGGGAGCTGGCTGCTCGCGTTCTTGACGAGGCTGTGGAGTGCATGTCACTTGGTTCAGCACGGAAGGACTCAGTGTGTGCTCAGAAACACCTTTCGAAGCAGCTACAGCTCACAAGCACACAAGTAAGAAGAAATTCTAGGTTCATAGGGGAGGAAAAAGACTTTGAAAAGACACATCTGTTCAAGGAATAAATGCATGATACTGCTAAATGCATGATACTCTGCGTGTTAGAAAGAAAAATGTAGTCATTACTCAGCTTGTTGACTTAATAAATGGTTAATAGAAGAAATGTACTCCGTTCTCAGGCTTTAGTTAATAGACTGCCTTTCTGTGCTATCCAAAGATAGAGTGACTTCAGGAAAGCACCTGGATTTCACGACAGAGTCATGCTTGTGCTG
>NW_007740399.1:9251-11162 GCF_000696425.1 Galeopterus variegatus | reverse complement strand
TCCCCTGTGGAACTTCAAAAAAAGAAAGGCTTGTGCCTCAATGTGAGAGATTCTGGTATAGTTGGTCTGGGTGAGGACAGGCTTCTTCCTGTTTTTAAAGGCTCCATAGGTAATTCTGTCACTCATTCTGGGTTGAGAAATGCTGATGTAGGCACTTCCCTAAATGGTCAGAGATGGGACAGTGAGGCCAATAGGGCTGTGAACCCAGCAACCAAAAGAGGGCAGTGAATGAAGGGGGCTCCTGTCCCAACCCACGGGANGTCTCCTTTATAACACCTTTGTGGCATTTGTCCTTTTCTTCCACCAGAACCTAAGATGTGGGGCAGACACATGGCGGAAGAGGGGCACAGCGTGTCCTGGATCTGAGGGGTGCTCCTGGGCTTCTCCTCTAGCATACTATAGGCCAGGGTCCTACCCCAGCGTTCTGAAAGGACCCTGGGTTGGCAGTGGTCCTCGATGCTGGCTGTTCATCAGAATCCCCTGTGGAACTTCAGAAAAAGAAAGGCTTGTGCCTCAATGTGAGAGATTCTGGTATAGTTGGTCTGGGTGAGACCAGGCTTCTTCCTTTTTTTAAAAGCTCCGTAGGTAATTCCGTCACTCATTCTGGGTTGAGAAATGCTGATGTAGGCGCTTCCCTAAATGGTCGGAGATGGGACTGTGAGGCCAATGGGGCCGTGAACCTAGCAACCAAAAGAGGACAGTGAATGGAGGGGGCTCCGAGCCTGGTCAGCAGGTCGCAGCCGTGCCGGTGCCTCGTGATTAGACTCACCGGGGCCAGAGTCAGTGGTCGAGGGTAGGGTCTGGCATGTGTCGTTCTAACAAGCACGGCAGGTGTTCTCTCCGTAACCTGGTCTGGCTGAGTGTGTGTTCACTGGAAAATGTGGAGCTCTGGTTCCCTGACCCNGATAAAAGGGGAAACAGACAGAGCAGGCTCATAATGATGGGGAGAGCTGGGGCGTCATCAGGCAAGCATGACAGAAAGCGATTAGCATGAAGCTCGCTATGCAGATTTTTCTAGTTGTGTCATAGGAATCTACTTGCAAGCTTACTTTGTGTTGCTTCTAGACTCCTTATTTCAGCACAGGACGGAATATGAAAGGCGAACTGGAGCCATATCAAAGTATTTCCTGACACTTTTGAGAGGAAGAGACATTATGAAAAGCACAAGACTAGGCTTTGATGGTAGGAGCTGGAGCTGCTGACAGAACCTCACAGGATCACCCATAACTCTCTGGTCTTGAGTCACTGAAGTGTGCGAAGACATGCCACTTTAGGGAAGTCTCTGTTTTCTTCCGGTCTCCTGAGTGTCATGCCTACCATCCTATGCGTGTACATGAGATGAGGCTCAGTGGGGTGGCGGGAAAAGCTCTGGACCAAGAGCCGGGTGTGTCGGTCACAAGGCACTTACTGAGCATCTGTGTGTCCTGAGGCTCTGTAGGTGCTGGGCACACAAGGATGGGACAGCTGCCTTCCCCCAGAGGCTCTCAAAGAAGACGAGGTTCAGTAGGTTCAGCGAAACACAGTGCGATTCTGTAACAACGACTGCCTTAAGAGATGTGTGAGCAAGCGCAAGGGCATTCGGAGAGATCATAGGATGGCAGAGGGCCAGCATAAATTACATGGTGTGGGGCACGCACAGTCAACACAACAGTTGCAGCCCTGACGGTTCCTCTGGTTCATTTTGTCTTGATGGAAAATTTGTGCATCCCACTGTTCCAGAGCAGTCTCCTTTATAACACCTTTGTAGCATTTGTCCTTTTCTTCCACTGGAATCTAAGATGTGGGGCAGACACATGGCAGAAGAGGGGCACAGTGTGTCCTGGATCTGAGGGGTGCTCCTGGGCTTCTCCTCTAGCACACTATAGGCCAGGGTCCTACACCATTGTACTGAAAGGACCCTGGGTTGGCAGT
>NW_007740399.1:5532-8251 GCF_000696425.1 Galeopterus variegatus | reverse complement strand
GAGTGTGTGTTCACTGGAAAATGTGGAGCTCTGGTTCCCTGACCCAGCTGCCTCTGGGTGCTGCTGAGTCTCCCGACCCTCCCTGCCCCTGGACGGGTACTCCTGGATGCCTGTTCTCTTTGCATCCCTCAGAGGAGAGATACTCAGTAGTAATGCACTGAATGAATGAGTGAGTGGGAAAGGCAATGAGAATGCATGGACCACTGCACCTCCCTGGGCCTCAGTTTTCTACAAAGTGAGGCAATCGAACTCCCTTTGAAGGGAACTCACTTTAAGCTCCTTTCAGCTTTGAAATTCTATGATGGTATTTTTTTCCTTTTTACTTTGTTTTCTATGGTATTTTTTTTCTTTTTACTTTGTTTTCCTCTTATTTAAGGCTGCAGTAAATAGATACCTGAGCTTATAATTATTTTTGATTGTTCAAGAAAAGCAAAAAACATCTGGAGATGGTTGAGATTGGTGTTAGTGCTTTAATACATCCCTGCAGCACCGTAGAAAATGTAATTTTAATTTTGGTTGACATTCAAAAGTCTAAAAAGAGATAGGCCTGTATGAGGGTAAATCTAGATAGATTTGCAGACCTCCAAATTGCCTGGATTCTAGCTCTAATTTTTTACTGGATTAGTGGCTCAGAGGGAAACACCTGCTTGGCTTTGTTGATTGATTGATTGATTAAAAACTTACCTGATTTACTTTTCTGGAAGAGATAAAATTCTTAATTATCTGTCTTCCTTAAAACAAAACGAAACAAAAATATATAAATATCTCATTGGATTTGGCTCTATAATGTGATTTGAGCACTTAGAGCTGAACCCTTTCCTCTTGAAAAAAGAAAGGAAAGCAAGGGTGTCCCAAAGTGTGAGTGGAGGAAACGTCACAACATGATCGACACCTTCTCCATAGAACCCCCTTCACATGCACATCTGAGTCAAACCTGGATTCTTGCTACAAATTTTCAGAAGCAACTTTTGCATATGAACACNATCACTATTCTCTCCACCTCCACTGTTTTGATCAAAGTCACAAACTGATGTTTTCTACATTTCGGAAATTGGAAAATAAAAGCTTCAATTTGCTTTGACTAACCTTTATTATAAGAGGGCAATATACAATTGTACTTGACAATCTTGTGGAATAATCTTGTTGCCATAAGTAATTTGAGAATTCAACATACAGTTCTGGTATTACCCTCCTCAGCCAAGAAATATGAGAAGGTTTAGGGATTTGCATTCTGAACATAACAGGAATAGTATAAACTAAGAATCTATTCAAGAGGGATAAAAGTCTTCTTCATGTTTTAATCTTTTTTACTCTCTTATCATCATGATTAAACTTCTATTATAAATAATCAATAAATTTGCTTAATCTCCTATAAATATATATAACATGTTTTCTATAGAAATTTTAAATTGTTCATTTGACCATGTAATATGTTGGTTATAAAAAATTGAGTTTATTCGGTTGTTGGTTATAAAAAATTGAGTTTATTCAGTTTGTAAATGAACTTGCCAGGCTCTGGGTAATTAATCTACCACAACAAATATCATTTTAGCTGGATTTCTTTTACAGCTAAAGTAGAAAAGTAACTCCATTTCTGATAGATAAGAATGAACAAGTACTTTTTTTTTTAATGCCTCACGTGGCCAGTTTCTTCATGGTTGTCACCCGTTGTGCAAAGGCTGAGGATGAATTTGAAAAACTCACCCAGCACGTGTGCACTAAAGTGCTGACTCAGCAGTTCTGAACACTCAGCAGGGGTTCAGAACCTGCACATTCCAAAGAAAGGCCTGGACTTTGAGCAGCTCCTGGGAGATAACCTCTAAGCCCTTAGAACATCCTGCCTGATAAGAATGTCTTTGTTTTCCTGGGGCCTTAAGTCACATCAGATAGTCTATCCTCAAAGTGTCATTTATGGTGGGGGCCTTGAACAACACAGTATCAGTCTCACCACTGGAGAGGCTAGAGACTGAAGAATAGAGGTCAGCCACATGGGAGCCCCAGGCCTACATGACTGACTCCCAATAAAAACCCTGCACACCAAGGCTCATGTGAGCTTCCCTGGTTGGTGATACTTTATACATATTGTCACATATCATTGTTGTGACAGTTAAGTACCATCTGTACAACNAAAAAAGTGGGAAGCCAATTCCTGCTTTATCATCAGATACTCACAGTTCCATTAGCACATTTGTGCATGAGCTCCTCTGCTGAACTGTTGCAAACAGACCTTACCGGTGTCACTTGGAGGTGGCTAAAGAAGCCTCCTCTGAATCCCCTTCCAGCAGCAACTGGAGACCTGCATATCCATGCCAGGCATACACAGGCACACTCCAAAATCCTCCCCCACATTAGCTTGTTGGAGCCAAGACTATTTAAAGACATTAGTGGAATCTTACTTGACCTCCTGCCTCAGTGGTAAATCGTAGGCCGAGCCTTCCTGTACAGAACTGGGTAGGTCACTTACTGAACTTGGGCTGGAGCCCACGCAGCTGTCAGACAAACACCAGCACATGCCAGGATCATGCCTGCGTGTCTGCTGCTGAAGAACCACTTGGGCTCCCCCTGAATCTCTGTGACCTTGATATGGGCAGATGGGGACAGCAGTGCTGCACTTTTCCTGCTGAGCCATCATTTCATTTCCTCTCCCAGCCTTTTCAGTCACTTGATCCCACAGTAACTCTACTCCAGGGAAAGAATGTAACCATATTTTGAAGGTGAC
>NW_007740399.1:1484-5522 GCF_000696425.1 Galeopterus variegatus | reverse complement strand
TAGTATAAACTAAGAATCTATTCAAGAGGGATAAAAGTCTTCTTCATGTTTTAATCTTTTTAACTCTCTTATCATCATGATTAAACTTCTATTATAAACAATCAATAAATTTGCTTAATCTCCTAGAAATGCACATAACATGTTTTCTATAGAAATTTTAAATTGTTCATTTGACCATATAATATGTTGGTTATAAAAAATTGAGTTTATTCGGTTTGTAAATGAACTTGCCAGGCACTGGGTAATTAATCTACCAAAACAAATATCATTTTTGCTCGATTTCTTTTACAGCTAAAGTAGGAAAGTAACTCCATTTCTGATAGATAAGAATGAACAGGTACTTTTCTTTTAATGCCTCACGTGGCTAGTTCCTTCATGGTTATCACCCATTGTGCAAAGGCTGAGGATGAATTTGAAAAACTCAGGCAGCACGTGTGCACTAAAGTGTTGGCTCAGCATTTCTGAACACTCAGCAGGCATTCAGAACCCGCACATTCCAAAGAAAGGCCTGGACTTTGAGTGGCTCCTGGGAGATAACCTCTAAGCCCTTAGAACATCCTGCCTGATAAGAATGTCTTTGTTTTCCTGGGGCCTTAAGCCACATCAGATAGTCTATCCTCAAAGTGTCATTTATGGTGGGGGCCTTGAACAACACAGTATCAGTCTCACCAGTGGAGAGGCTGGAGATTGAAGAACGGAGGTCAGCCACATGGGAGCCCCAGGCCTACATGAATGGCTCCCAATAAAAACCATGCACACCAAGGCTCATGTGAGCTTCCCTGGTTGTTGATACTTTATACATATTGTCACATATCATTGTTGTGACAGTTAAGTACCATCTGTACAACTCCTTTAGGAGAAGACAGCTGAAAGCTTGGGCCTGGTCTCTCCTAGATTCTGCTATATGCTCCTGTTACCTTTGCCAATTGTAATCTTTATCCTATTCCTGTAATAAACCATGACCATGGTTTATTACAGATTTATGAGATCTTTGAGTTATTCTAGCAAATTATTGAACCTGAGGGTGGTCTTGAGAGCTCCCAAAAAGCCATGGGTTAGTAGATAGACTTTTCTTAGAAAGCAGAAACCGACAAGCCAGGAGTCAGCAAGAGAAGAGAAGCCACAGGTCTCCAGATCCCCTTTGTGCATAGAGAGGCATGCCAGGAGCAGGGCATTTGCTGGCCATCTAAGGGAGCATGCCTTCCTACCATATCATTTTTGGACACTCTAAACAACCCTTCAACTAGATATTAGACATACCACAATTTCCTCCTGAATAATATCATGCTGCTCTACTAGGTGTCATTTATACGTCAATCTCAGTTATTCGAAATGTGTTTGAGATTCCAGAGTAAAGTCATATATTTTACTCAATTTTTCATAGGTGAGACCTTTAGGACATAAGATAATGGATGGATGAATGAGTGAATACATGAATATATACATACCAATGTACTTCAAAAAGTTCATGGAAAAACGGAATTAAAAGATAATATGAATCTGTCCATGAACCTTTAGAAGATGTCTCATAAACACATAGTACAGAAAAAAAAGCAGAGAGAAAGAATAGGGCTGGAGGGGTATTTGCTCTATGGTGATCAGGAAAGTTGCTGAGAAAATTATGCTTGAACAGAAACCCGTAGGCATTCAGGGAGACAGTCAAGTAGATATTTCAGGGGAAAATACTCCAGACAGAAGGGAAAGCACATGGAAAGATAGGAGTGAGCCTGACATGTCCATGGAACAACACAGAGGCCAGAGTGGCTGAATGGAGTGAGCGTAGGGGAGCGTAATGAGGCCACACCAGTGCTGGGAATGGCCATGGCTGGCTTGAGGCCATTGGAAGGACTCTGGCTTTTGCCCTGAGTGACATGAGAAGATACTGGAAGTTTTAAGTACAGAAGAAAAATACATTCAAACTTATATTTTTGAAGAATTTCTTGGACATCTGGGTTGAGAAAAGACTACAGGAGAGAGACTGCAACAGGAAGACTAGTTAGGAGTCTGTTGCAATGATTCAGGTGACAATGATGGTGGCTTGAGCCAGGGTGGGAGTGGTGGAGGTGGTGGTCCGATTATGGAGATATTTTGACAATAGCACCAGCAGAACTTGCTAATGGATTGGATGGGGGAGGTGGGGGAGATCCAGAATAACTTCCACGTATTTGACCTGAGCAACTGGAAAGATAATGTCATTTACTGAAAGAGGAAGAGTTTAGGAGAAAAGATCCGGAGTTTATTTTTTAACATGCTGATTTTGAGACAATCAACAGATTTTCAAATGGGTCTGTTAAGGAGGCACTTTGATTCTGAATGGTCCAGTGGAGAGGTCTGGATTGGAGATAAAATGTGGAAATGACCAGCAATATTTGAAAAAAGTAATTTAAGAGTTAGCCCTGCACTTTCTCCCACCTACCCTAGTACTCGTAGGTGGGATATGTGTCTCAATCCAGGGCGCCTTGGTGACAGGTGGCCCAGAGGCTACTCTACTTTACATTGTGGGTTCTACCACCCTCCTTGTCTGAATTAGTAATGTCCCTCCAGTGTAAGCAGAAGCAAGCAGCCTTCTCCTGGAGGGCTCACTAAATATCCCCCTTTATTTTGGCCTCCTCTTGCATTCTCTCCACAGGCATGCAAATCACCATAAGGTCGTGCACAAGAAGGAAAGATGGCGGCGTACGTTCTGAGGGCAGAGAAACCGTCCCATAACCCATGATTTGTTTTTACGCAAGTCACTGAGAGGGGAGTTCCTTTCTGGTAGCAACAGCAGGATGAGGTCCATTGTTTCTTTCTTTTCTTTTTCTTGTAAAGGATATTTGAAGAAAAATAAAACGAACATTTTTGAAAATCAAAGAACAAGTTTTGCTAGCACGTATGTATGCTTACTTTTCTCAAATATTGGGCAGATGATCTGACTGTTGTTTGTATCTTACCAATACAAGGTTTTTGGAACAAATCCTGCACTCCTAGTTTAAACTGCAAAGGCAGCCACAGAATTTTATCTTCTCACTAGGAAATTATTTTCTCCATATGTGTTTTGATGATGACAGGCCTTTTTCCATCTTGCAGTTCCTCCTCCTTGGGGGGACAGAAACGTATGGAATGATTTCTGATTTGATATTTGCTGTTCTACTCATGTATCACTGCAGTTTTAAAACTATCCACAAACTTGCTAACAGCTTACTTTTAAAACAATACTTTGGGAAAACGAGAGGCAAAGGGAAAGAGAAGAAAGAATCTATTGAAATAATACAGTTGAGAATATATGTGAAATATTTGGAAGAAGAGATGATTCACTGACTCTCCTGGGTGCAGAGCACTGTGTAAATCTACATGTATGGGGGCCAGGCAAGCTCATTTCTTTCTTTCTTTTTTTTTTTTTAAACTGAGAGGATTGGCATTATTCTGAATTTTGTGCAAAGATGAGACTTTATGAATAATGTTATTGCACAATTTCAAATTTTTACTCAAATTTTTATGTGATGTAATGATACTGTGTAATGCAGAGAAGCATCAATTAGTTGATATCAAATGCAAGAAAAATGATACATCGTACCCAATTCCATGGGTCACAGAATGGTCAAACATTTGGTTTTTTCTCTTAATATTACCAAGTTAACATTTACCCAACATTTGGTTTTTTCTCTTAATATTACCAAGTTAACATTTACCCAACATTTGGTTTTTTCTCTTAATATTACCAAGTTAACATTTACCCAACAGTTGCAGACTCTAGAGCTAAAGCAAACAAACCTTAAAATTAAAAAACCCCTTAAAACCTTAAAATCTGAACTCCTTTTCTGTACGTATCTTTTTGTAAACCCCTGTGCTCAAATTCTTTCCGTCACAAGGGGCTCAGCAGGTGCAAACAATCCAATCCACTGATTTCTTCATCTTTGATTATGGCCCTGCTCACTTGTTCTACATCCCAATAAATAGCACTTCCATCCACCCAGAAACCCGAGATTCATTCTAGTCATCTTCCTCCCTCAGTCCCCACACCTACTGTATCGCCCAGTCCTCATATTCTACCCCCAA
>NW_007740399.1:0-800 GCF_000696425.1 Galeopterus variegatus | reverse complement strand
CCTAGCTCACAGACCTGCATGTGCAGGGTTTGTGACCCAATCTGTGCAACAGGCTCGAGGGTTCTGTAAGCCCCCGCTTTACACCTCTGCTCCATGTCATCTACTATCCTCCCCTCCAAGCCACCACCGTCCTGGCCTTCCTACTTCCTTCTATTGACCCCTTTTCCATCCATCCTCACCATAAGAGCAAAGAGGGATTTTANAAAAAAAAAATACAAATGACATCATGTTACAGCCCTACTTAAAATCCCTCAATATGTGCTTGCAAAATCCTTAATGTGATCTACAAGTCTTTGCAAACTCTGGCTCTGACAACTTCTTCAGAGTGATGGCCAACCGCTCTGTTCTCTCGTGAATGTCTGTCTTTA
This sequence comes from Galeopterus variegatus, assembly GCF_000696425.1. NCBI lineage: Eukaryota > Metazoa > Chordata > Mammalia > Dermoptera > Cynocephalidae > Galeopterus > Galeopterus variegatus. Next base: position 432 of record NW_007740399.1, on the reverse strand, counting down.
GTTGCTCAAGCTGCCAAACACCATCCTGCCTCAGTACCTTCAAACACACGGTCCCTCCCCCAGAGGGATTGTGCCTGGCTAAAGCCACCTCGCCCTTCAGGTTTCAATTGAAATAGATTTTCTCAGAAAACCTTTATTTTCCTTCATAGCACTTACAGTTGAAATTACACGTGTAAGTGTGTATGTATGTATGTGTGTATAATTAAGTATAATTAAATTCCATATAGATGACACACACACACGAGGTGTATAACTTATATAGTGTCTATCTCCCGCCTAATATAACTTGTATAGTGTCTATCTCCCGCCTATGACAATAGACAGCGTATCTGCTTTGTCTCATGGCTCTATTACCCAGCACATAACGTCCTTCCCAGTCCACATTAAGTACTTAATACATTGTGTTGAATGCATTCATATCCAACTATTAGA
>NW_007740398.1:29653-30358 GCF_000696425.1 Galeopterus variegatus | reverse complement strand
TGTGCATTCAGGATAAAATTGATAAAATGAATAATTAAAGCCCAACACAGCTCAGCACAAACTGCTAGTGTAAATGGTCTCCTACTTCCATGAAGTTCAATCCTGTAAGTCTTGGATGGCTGTTACCCCTGTGCCTCTTTCTGTCTCACCTTCCCACTCTTCTTTCTTCTCTATATCCTATAGCCACACAAATCTATATACATTAAAGGGCCTACATAAAGCACAATAAATAATGTTATCACCCTTCCCCCCCCCAACAATACATCAAGCTTAGGAAAATGAAGGGTCACTGGGGAAAAAAACTACCAAGGGGACATAAAAATCAGAGTTGAGAGGAAGAGAGCCCAATAGAATGGCCCAAGCTCAAGCAGTTGCATAAAGCCTCAAGTCATCGTCTGAGCTACGTGCAGGCCTGTGAGTTGGGCTTCCAGAGGACAGTAGCCAGGAGTGTGCTGGTGAATGCTTAACAACTGGTATTTGGAGGTTGATTTGTGGAGTTACTGATGCCTGAGATGTAGATACTCCCAGTATGTATGATTTCAAGTTACCAGTGTGATGTTGACTTCAAAACAAAATTCTTGAAAATTTACACTTGACTCTCACCAACCAGTAGCAGCAGCCTCCAGCACATGACTGATTATAGCTCTTCTTAGGCCTAACACACTGAGATTAGAATTACTTAACTCAAAAAGGATATAGGGAGTG
>NW_007740398.1:10956-29083 GCF_000696425.1 Galeopterus variegatus | reverse complement strand
TACCTTCCAGGAATTTTCAGTCATTGATCAGCACTTTGGCCATAAAAACCCCAAGCATGTTCATGTCCTGCTAGCCAATCTCTATATTCTTGTACCCCCCCATGATGAACGCAGTTACCTATGGAGTAAAATCAGATTCATGAATAAGAGTTCCTTGTGTTTTCTCGAAAAAGGAAATGTTGATGAAGATAGCTGGATCCCACTGTGGTTTCTCAAAAGGGAGTATGAGTTGTCCTATGAGAAGACAAGAGAATAGATAAGTTGCCATTGGATAGACTCTCCTTTCTTTGGATATAAATGTTTTTTGCATGAGATAGGGATGACCCAAACTGTATAGGTCCTTTCTTTCGAAGGTAAATAGGTTCTTGAAGATCTATGTATTTATTCACAGATGTAAACAGGACTAGTTAAAAGTCCACAGGGATCTTCAGTATTTAATCACAACATGATATCTCTACTTCTACCATACAAAAATAAAGTTAGTATGTAAAAACTTCTCCTCTACTATTTAAATTTTAGGTATCTATGTATACTTCCCAACAGCTATTATGAATTTATAAACACTATGAGAAAGAGTGAAAGTCCAAATTGGATACAAATAGGGGAACAAAATTGTCTCCCCCTTCTTTATACCTTACTATATGCACAAAAGACCTTAACAATATCGTAATGCAAATGGAGAACCTGATCATACTAGATAGCACCATCAATACTTACAAAATGGTATTAGAGTGCCATAAGTACATGATTTCAGAGAAAAAAAAAAGAAAATAGTAATTAGGTCAACTGTTTGGAGATATGAATTGCCCTGGGATGCTGGATGTCCTGTGAGATTCTCCTAATTTGCCAATGCTAGTGTAAATGGTCTCCTACTTCCATGAAGTTCAATCCTGTAAGTCTTGGATGGCTGTTACCCCTGTGCCTGTTTCTGTCTCACCTTCCCACTCATCTTTCTTCTCTATATCCTATAGCCACACAAATCTATATACATTAAAGGGCCTACATAAAGCACAATAAATAATGTTATCACCCTTCCCCCCCCACACACACCAACAATACATCAAGCTTAGGAAAATGAAGGGTCACTGGGGAAAAAAACTACCAAGGGGACATAAAAATCAGAGTTGAGAGGAAAAGAGCCCAATAGAATGGCCTAAGCTCAAGCAGTTGCATAAAGCCTCAAGTCATCGTCTGAGCTACGTGCAGGCCTGTGAGTTGGGCTTCCAGAGGACCGTAGCCAGGAGTGTGCTGGTGAATGCTTAACAACTGGTATTTGGAGGTTGATTTGTGGAGTTACTGATCCCTGAGATGTAGATACTCCCAGTATGTATGATTTCAAGTTACCAGTGTGATGTTGACTTCAGAACAAAATTCTTGAAAATTTACACTTGGCTCTCACCAACCAGTAGCAGCAGCCTCCAGCACATGACTGATTATAGTTCTTCTTAGGCCTAACACACTGAGATTAGAATTACTTAACTCAAAAAGGATATAGGGAGTGAAGTCTCTGTGCTAGAGAAATCCTGCCTCATTTGGAGGTGGAACAGTGAATGGGTATGAACAAAGGTTTTGGAATCAGATAGCCCATTAGCTATATGTCATCTTATATTGCTTGCATGATACTGAGCATATTATTTATTTATTTATACTGAGGTAAGACTCACACAACAAAATTCACCTTTTAACCATTTTAAAGTATATAATTTAGTGGCTTTTAGCAGATTTACAATGTTGTGTGTAGCTTTCACCACTGTCTAATTAAAGGACATTTTTATCACCCAAAGAAAGAAATACCATATTTACAAAGCAGTCACTTCCCATCTCCTCCTCCCCTCCTTCCATTAATTTACTTTTTGTCTGTACAGACATGCTTATTCTAGACATTTAGCACAAATGGAATCACATAATTTGTCAAACATTTGTGTCTGGTTTCTTTCATGTAGCATGTTTTCAAAATTCATTAATGTTTTGGCATGTATTGGAACTTCCATTTCTTTTCCTGGCTGAATAATATTTCATTGTATAGATATACCAGATTTATTAGTTGAAACACATTTGGCTTAGGCTTATTTCCACTTTTTTTGTTGTTGTTGTGATTATGAATAATGGTGCTATAAACACCCACTTACAAAAGTTTTTGTTTGAACACCTGTTTTCAGTTCTCTTGGGTATATACACAGGAGTGAGATTGCTGACTCATATGGCAATTCTATGTCTAATTTTTCTGAGGAATACTCAAACTGTTTTCCAGAAAGGCTGCACTATTTTGCACTCACACTGGCAATGTACCAGGGTTCCAATTACTCCACATCCTCACCAACATGTGCTATTTTCAATTTTTTTAAATTATAGCCATCTTAGTGGGTGTGATACAGAACAAAGTACTTTATTAAAAAAAGGATTATGAAATAATTTCCCCTCGCTCGCCTTCCTGCTGAGTTTCAGATTCCAGAGGGAATAGCACATGTGAAAGGCCAGGGGAACACAGAACATACATTGTTTGAAAAACTAAAGGGGATATGGATGATTGGAGAATAAAGGGCATTTGAGGGAAAAATGAGAGGAAACAAGAGGGTTGGGTGCAGTGTCCACCAAACAATGGCTGGTTAGCACCAATATGCCATAAAAGTCTTTGAAGAAATACACATTAAGAATTTTGAGCTTAATTCAAAGCAAAATGGGTAACTGTTGAATGATGTTAGAGAAGTGAATTAATCTAGTTTGAAGTTTTGTAGCACCACTATAGTTTCTGAGCAGAAAATAGATGTAAGAGAAATAATATTGGAAGCAGCAAATTCCTAAATGAGGCTGTTGAAAAAACTCAGGGGAAAGTGACTAGTGATCGTGCTTTAACGTGAAACATGTGAGTGAATCCAAATGGGATTCAGAAGACAATAAATAATAAATGAATTTTTTAAATTGCTTTTTAATTTTAATTTATCAATATACAATGTACTTGATTTTCATGTCCCTTTACCAATTCCTTCTTTTCCCCCTTTTAAATAAAAAAAATAAATTATATAAGAACAGGCTTTGACATGGAAAACCAGTTGAATTTTGTACTGTTTAATAAGATAGAGAGTGCAATGTTGATCATGAGGAAATAAAGAGGAGAAAATGGTAAATTTTATTTGAATGTGTTGATTTTGAAGTTTCAGTGGGAAATCCAAGAGAGATTTCAGTGGGAAATCCAACTCATCACAGAGAGTTGGCCGTATGGATAGAGAAGGAATTTGGAGTAGAGCTTGAGACTAGGGAATTTTCAGCATAAACATGGTTACGGAATTCATGAGCTTGCTGTGTGCTAAAACATTTTAACCTCACAACAAGCCTATGAATTAGGTACTATTTTTTTCTTTTATTTGAAAAGAAGAAAATTAAAACAGAATAGAAGGACCAAAGAAATATTGTGCATTTCTGTTCTCGATGTTTAACAGTTAGGATGCTTCCACTTGATGCCTATTATTTTCTCGGTACTTGAATAATTCTTGCCTCTCTGATCTCCTAATTCTCCTAATTCTTCTGATCACCAAGGGTTTTCTCCAACAGAGTTGAGCTCTTGAAATTCATTAGAATTGGATCCATTATTGGGGGGCTTCCTGCTATTGATTTAGGTAAGAAATTCTATTAAATCTACATGATTATTTGATTTGCCACAATCCATCTCTCCATATTCTCATCCCCAAGTCAATGCATCCCTTTAAAAAGGAATAGAGGAATGCCATAAGTTGTAAGATTGAATGCAGGAGGGATTGCCACATAGAAGTGGCAAAAATGATATGAAATGTATAAGAGATATTATGGCCAAAGCGATGAGTAATGGCAGAGAACAGAGCTGATGTGTAGAATACGAGAATGACACTGACATGAGAACCACAGGTGCCAAAGGCCTTCTGGTGGGCATCTTTGGATGCAAGGTGGAAAACAGTATAAAGGATGAGGGTGTGGGAAATACCAGTAAGGATCAGGTCTGGAAATAGTAATTAAAGCCACTGCAAAGCCATAGCAGATATTGATGGAGATATCAGCACAGGAGAACCAGGCCACACCCTATATGCTCACAGTACATGTGAGGAATGATGCATGTCCTACAGAAGGGCAAATGCTTCACCAGGAAAACAATAGGCAGAATGACACTGAAACTCCAACCAGCAAGGCGCACCATGATCTTGACCAGTGTCCTAGGTGTCAGGACACCGGTGTTTCTCAAAGGGGAACAAATAGTTACATAACGATCAAATGCCATGCCCAACAAGATGGCAGAGTCCAGAGAAAAGTTGAAGTGGAGAAAAAATAACTGGGCGAGGCAGCCAGGAAATGTGATCTCCTGAGCTTTCAACCAGAATATTCCAAGTGTTTTGGGGACACATGTGGTAAATAATATGAGGTCTGCAGAGGCCAGCATGAAGAGGAAGAAGAACATGGGTTCACAGAGGCTGAAGTCCACAGTGATGAGGTAAAGAAGAATGTCATTGCCTGCAAGGGCCACAAGGTAGATGATGAAGAAGGGAATCCCAATCCAGATGTGTAACTGCTCTATCCCTGGTATCCCCACCATAATGAAGGAGTGTGGATTGCAGCTGCTTACATCCAGTGAGGCCATCATGGTGATTCTAATTCCCTGAGGACAAAGTATCACATTTGATTCCTTAGACTGACTGGTCATCGATTCCATTTAGGTCTTTTTCACTATGTGGATCCCTTCCTCTTCCTCACATAATAAGAACCAGGGAAAATACAACTTACCTCTGTCATAACCTCTACAGTATTTGCCAAAGGCTGTCAAGAATCCTCAATTAAACCACCTATAAACATTGCTGTAACTGTGTTCTTAATATATCAGGACCATGTCCCACCAGATACCTAGGACCACATTAGCTCTTTGTTGTTCACCTGAAATTCTAAGACTCTTGCCCTCACCAATAACTCAATCTGAGATTTCTAAAGGATGCAGCTATCAAATATCTTCCCAGGCATGAGTCTCAGTAATATCTTTATTGAGGTATCCATTGAAAAAAAAATAACAAGGACTGTGAGTGTACTAGCAAATCCACATGATTTAATGCCAACATATCATTAGGGTGCTAGTGAGCCAGTATGCTATTGCCCTTGAATACCTGGAAGAAAATTAGTATTTAAACATTCCCCTGTCAATTCAACAATTCTCCAAGACTTATTATCTTCCACCTGCCAACTTCCCAGTCAGCTACCCCACTTTATCATCACAGTGATACTCCTACTGCTGGAGCACAGAGATCTGAGCATTGCCTGTGACTCTTTCTCCTCCTTCAGTCGTTATATCTCATCTGCCAGCTCTTAGGATTCTCTTTTGAAGCTCCTCTTTTTATCTGCCCATTCCAATTCTCATTCTGGTTCTTTTGACATTTTGCAAGTCCTTATTTTCACCTCATTGTGCTACCAGGTTAGTCTCCTGAAAATATGAAACTTTCAAGTTATTCAAAACCTTCTTAAAAGTAATTTCTCTCCTTATGCCTACAGAATAAAATTTATTTCCCTGCTCAGCAGTCAATATCTTTCCTAAATATACTGGTTCTACCCTTTTGAATGTGTCTCACATTCTCCCCTAAAACGTAACTATATAGGTCTCCACAAATCTCTCGATCATTCCTACATCTCATTGCTTCTATAGCTGCCTTTTTTCATAAATGAACTCTTGTCTTCTCTCAACTATGTCTAAGTTCTACTCACTGTTTCTGATCCTTGCAAGTGCTAATAATGTATCCTGGAAACTTTCTACAGAATTGCTGCACTATGCAGTCTCCTCCCATGCTTTGTACAATCACAGACGGCTCTTAATCACTTTACCAAGCAAAGGATAAAATGGTTGTGTTGAGGCTTGCATCATCTTTCTGATTGCTCTCTCGGATTCTCTTTCCTAGGTATGTGACCATCCTCCCTTAATGATTGGGAACTCCTTCAAAACAAGTTTTCTGTTGCTGTGGGTCTCTTCCAGAGTGGAAGAGGGCAAGATTTCACATAGAATAAACATTCATATAATCTCTGTAGCAAAACTGGTATTTCAAGTCTATTGTGTATTTTTTTGGCTGGTTTTCATAGAAAACCACCAACTAAATCCCATTTAGGTCAGAAAATTTGTGTGTGTGTGTGTGTGTGTGTGTGTGTGTGTGTGTGTGTGTGATTTCTTGGCTTATGGTTCCTTCGTTCTTTTTCAAAGAATAGTGGGTTGGATTCTTCTCACATCCCATTACTCTGGACCTTTTCTGTAGTCACATTTCACTCTCAATCTGAACTTTTCTACCTCTTCCTTTTAAAGACTGTTGGAATTAAATGGCAACACCTGGATAATTCAGTATAATCTATTTCAAAATCAGTTAAAATCACTATAATCTCTCTATTTTAAAATTATTATTGTGACTATGCAAACTTCAGCCTAACCATGTTATCATTTGCTTGGTAAAGTTGTTAAGAGTTGTGATTGTTGATAATAGCCATTCTAACTGGAGTGAGATGATATCTCATTGTGGCTTTAATTTGCATTTCCCTGATTAGGGATGTTGAGCATTTTTTCATGTTCCTGTTGGCCATTTGTATGTCTTATTTTGAGAAATATCTGTCAGGTCCTTGTCCACTATTTAATTGCATTACTTGTTTTTTTTGCCATTGAGTCATTTGTTTCTTACCTATTCTGGGTATTAGCCCCTGTCTGATGTGTAATTTGCGAATGCTTTCTCCCATTCAGTAGGTTATTTCTTCATTTTATTGACAGTGTCTCTTGCCGTGCAGAAGCTTTTTAGTTTGATGAAGTCCTGTTTGTGTATTTTTGCTTTAGTTGCCTTTGCCTTTGTTGTCTCGCTCAAAAAAGTGCTGCCCACTCCCATTTCATGTAGCATTTCCCCTATGTCTTCTTCTTGTTGTTTCATAGTTTGGGGTCTTAAATTAAGGTCTTGGCCAATTTTGAGTTGATTTTTGTGTATGGTGAGAGATAGAGATCTAGTTTTAATTTTCTGCATGTGGATATCCAGTATTCATGGCACCATTTGTTGAAGAGTCTGTCTCTTCCCTATTGTACATTTAAGTCTGTCTCTTCTCTATTGTACATTTCTGTCACCTTTATCAAAAGTCAGCTGGCTGTAAGTGCATGGATTTATTTCAGGACTCTATTCTATTCCATTGGTCAATTTGCCTGTTTTTATGTTAGTACCATGATGTTTTGTTTACTTTTTTATGTCAGTACCATGCTGTTTGGTAGCTTTATATTATATTTTGAAGTAAAGAAGTGTGATGCCTTCAACTTTGTTCTTTTTAATCAAGATTGCTTTCTTTATATGGGGTCTTTTATGGTTCCATGCAAATTTTAAGATTTTTTTTCTATTTTTGTGAAGAATGTCATTTGTATTTTGATAGGGATCTCATTAAATGTGTAGATCGCTTTGTCATATGGACATTTGGTGATGTTAATCTTCCGACCCCTGAACATGGCATATCATTTCATTTATTTGTGTCCCCTTCAATTTTTTTCACCAATGTTTCATAGTTTTCATTGTACAAGTCTTTCACCTCCTTGGTTAAATTTACTCCTAGGTATTTCATTTTTGGTAGCTATCGTGAATGGGATTACTTTTTTTTAATTTCTTCTTTGGCTATCTCATAACTGACTTATAGCAAGGTTATTGATTTTTGTGTGTTGATTTTGTATCCTGCCACTATACTGAATTCATTTACTAATTCTAGTAACTTTTTTGCTGGAGTCTTTAGGGTTTTCTATGTATAGGATCATGTCATGTGCAAATAGAGATAGTTTGACTTCCTCCTTTCTGATTTGAATGCCTTATTGCACTCACTAGAACTCCCAGTACTATGTTGAAAAAGAGTAGGGAAAATGGACATCCCTGTCTTGTTCCAGATCTCATAGGAAAAGCCTCCAATTTTTGTTCATTCAGTATGATATTGGCTGTAGATTTGTCATATATGGCCTTTATTGTGTTGAGGAACATTCCTTCTATACCTAATTTATGTTTTTATCATGAAGGTGTGTTGGATTTTATCAAATGCTTTTTCTGCATTTATTTAAATGATCACTTTTTTGTCTTCGTTCTATTGATGTGATGTTCATGTTTATTGATTTGCATATGTTGAGCCATCCTTGCATCCCTGGGATGAATCCCACTTGATCATGGTGTACGTTTTTGGATTCTGTTTGTTAGTATTTCATTGAGGATGTTTAGTTTGTGTTCATTAGGGATATTGATGTGTAGTTTTCTTTTTGTGTTGTATCTTTGGTTTTGGTATGAGGGTAATGCTGATCTTGTAGAATGAGTTTGGAAGGATTCCCTCCTCTTCAATTCAGTGGAAGAGTCTGAGAAGAACTAGGAATAGTTCTTTAAATATTTGGTAGAATCAACAGTGANCTATTTTGCACTCACACTGGCAATGTACCAGGGTTCCAATTACTCCACATCCTCACCAACATGTGCTATTTTCAATTTTTTTAAATTATAGCCATCTTAGTGGGTGTGATACAGAACAAAGTACTTTATTAAAAAAAGGATTATGAAATAATTTCCCCTCGCTCGCCTTCCTGCTGAGTTTCAGATTCCAGAGGGAATAGCACATGTGAAAGGCCAGGGGAACACAGAACATACATTGTTTGAAAAACTAAAGGGGATATGGATGATTGGAGAATAAAGGGCATTTGAGGGAAAAATGAGAGGAAACAAGAGGGTTGGGTGCAGTGTCCACCAAACAATGGCTGGTTAGCACCAATATGCCATAAAAGTCTTTGAAGAAATGCACATTAAGAATTTTGAGCTTAATTCAAAGCAAAATGGGTAACTGTTGAATGATGTTAAGCAGAGAAGTGAATTAATCTAATTTGAAGTTTTGTAGCACCACTATAGTTTCTGAGCAGAAAATAGATGTAAGAGAAATAATATTGGAAGCAGCAAATTCCTAAATGAGGCTGTTGAAAAAACTCAGGGGAAAGTGACTAGTGATCGTGCTTTAACGTGAAACATGTGAGTTAATCCAAATGGGATTCAGAAGACAATAAATAATAAATGAATTTTTAAAATTGCTTTTTAATTTTAATTTATCAATATACAATGTACTTGATTTTCATGTCCCTTTACCAATTCCTTCTTTTCCCCCTTTTAAATAAAAAAATAAATTATATAAGAACAGACTTTGACATGGAAAACCAGTTGAATTTTGTACTGTTTAATAAGATAGAGAGTACAATGTTGATCATGAGGAAATAAAGAGGAGAAAATGGTAAATTTTATTTGAATGTGTTGATTTTGAAGTTTCAGTGGGAAATCCAAGAGGAAGCATCACAGAGAGTTGGCTGTATGGATAGAGAAGGAATTTGGAGTAGAACTTGAGACTAGGGAATTTTCAGCATAAACATGGTTACAGAATTCATGAGCTTGCTGTGTGCTAAAACCTTTTAACCTCACAACAAGCCTATGAATTAGGTACTATTTTTTTCTTTTATTTGAAAAGAAGAAAATTAAAACAGAATAGAAGGACCAAAGAAATATTGTGCATTTCTGTTCTCGATGTTTAACAATTAGGATGCTTCCACTTGATGCCTATTATTTTCTCGGTACTTGAATAATTCTTGCCTCTCTGATCTCCTAATTCTCCTAATTCTTCTGATCACCAAGGGTTTTCTCCAACAGAGTTGAGCTCTTGAAATTCATTAGAATTGGATCCATTATTGGGGGGCTTCCTGCTATTGATTTAGGTAAGAAATTCTATTAAATCTACATGATTATTTGATTTGCCACAATCCATCTCTCCATATTCTCATCCGCAAGTCAATGCATACCTTTAAAAAGGAATAGAGGAATGACCTTGTCCCCTTTTCCCTAATCTGCTTTGTTTTTACACCATAAGTTGTAAGATTGAATGCAGGAGGGATTGCCACATAGAAGTGGCAAACATGATATGAAAGGTATAAGAGATATTATGGCCAAAGCGATGAGTAATGGCAGAGAACAGAGCTGATGTGTAGAATACGAGAATGACACTGACCTGAGAAGCACAGGTGCCAAAGGCCTTCTGGTGGGCATCTTTGGATGCAAGGTGGAAAACAGTATAAAGGATGAGGGTGTGGGAAATACCAGTAAGGATCAGGTCTGGAAATAGTATTTAAAGCCACTGCAAAGCCATAGCAGATATCGATGGAGATATCAGCACAGGAGAACCAGGCCACACCTATATGCTCACAGTACATGTGAGGAATGATACATGTCCTACAGAAGGGCAAATGCTTCACCAGGAAAACAATAGGCAGAATGACACTGAAACTCCAACCAGCAAGGCCCACCATGATCTTGACCAGTGTCCTAGGTGTCAGGACACTGGTGTATCTCAAAGGGGAACAAATAGTTACGTAATGATCAAATGCCGTGCCCAACAAGATGGCAGAGTCCAGAGAAAAGCTGAAGTGGAGAAAAAATAACTGGGCGAGGCAGCCAGGAAATGTGATCTCCTGAGCTTTCAACCAGAATATGCCAAGTGTTTTGGGGACACATGTGGTACATAATATGAGGTCTGCAGAGGCCAGCATGAAGAGGAAGAAGAACATGGTTTCACAGAAGCTGAAGTCCACAGTGATGAGGTAAAGAAGAATGTCATTGCCTGCAAGGGCCACAAGGTAGATGATGATGAAGGGAATCCCAATCCAGATGTGTAACTGCTCTATCCCTCGTATCCCCACCATAATGAAGGAGTGTGGATTGCAGCTGCTTACATCCAGTGAGGCCATCATGGTGATTCTAATTCCCTGAAGACAAAATATCACATTTGATTCCTTAGACTGGTCATTGATTCCATTTAGATCTTTTTCACAATGTGGATCCCTTCCTCTTCCTTACATAATAAGAACCAGGGAAAATACAACCTACCTCTGTTATAACCTCTACAGTATTTACCAAAGGCTGTCAAGAATCCTCAATTAAACCAACTATTCCCCACCTATAAACATTACTGTAACTGTGTTCTTAATATATCAGGACCATGTCCCACCAGATACCGAGGACCACATTAGCTCTTTGTTGTTCACCTGAAATTCTGAGACTCTTGCCCTCACCAAGTAACTCAATCTGAGATTTCTAAAGGATGCAGCTATCAAATGTCTTCCCAGGCATGAGTCTCAGTAATATCTTTATTGAGGTATCCATTGAAAAAAAATAACAAGGACTGTGAGTGTACTAGCAAATCCACATGATTTAATGCCAACATATCATTGGGGTGCTAGTGAGCCAGTATGCTATTGCCCTTGAATACCTGGGAAAAAATTAGTATTTATACATTCCCCTGTCAATTCAACAATTCTCCAAGACTTATTATCTTCCACCTGCCAACTTCCCGGTCAGCTACCCCACTTTATCATCACAATGATACTCCTACTGCTGGAGCACAGAGATCTGAGCATTGCCTGTGACTCTTTCTCCTCCTTCAGTCATTATATCTCATCTGCCAGCTCTTAGGATTCTCTTTTGAAGCTCCTCTGTTTATCTGCTAATTCCAGTTCTCATTCTGGTTCTTTTGACATTTCACAAACCCTTATTTTCACCTCATTGTGCTACCAGGTTAGTCTCCTGAAAATATGAAACTTTCAAGTTATTCAGAACCTTCTTAAAAGTAATTTCTCTCCTTATGCCTACAGAATATAATTTATTTCCCTGCTCAGCAGTCAATATCTTTCCTAAATATACTGGTTCTACCCTTTTGAATGTGTCTCACATTCTCCCCTAAAACGTAACTATATAGGTCTCCACAAATCTCTCGATCATTCCTACACAGAACATACATTGTTTGAAAAACTAAAGGGGATATGGATGATTGGAGAATAAAGGCCATGTGAGGGAAAAATGAGAGGAAACAAGAGGGTTGGGTGCAGTGTCCACCAAACAATGGCTGGTTAGCACCAATATGCCATAAAAGTCTTTGAAGAAATACACATTAAGAATTTTGAGCTTAATTCAAAGCAAAATGAGTAACTCGTAAATGAACTCTTGTCTTCTCTCAACTATGTCTAAGTTCTACTCACTGTTTCTGATCCTTGCAAGTGCTAATAATGTATCCTGGAAACTTTCTACAGAATTGCTGCACTATGCAGTCTCCTCCCATGCTTTGTACAATCACAGACGGCTCTTAATCACTTTACCAAGCAAAGGATAAAATGGTTGTGTTGAGGCTTGCATCATCTTTCTGATTGCTCTCTCGGATTCTCTTTCCTAGGTATGTGACCATCCTCCCTTAATGATTGGGAACTCCTTCAAAACAAGTTTTCTGTTGCTGTGGGTCTCTTCCAGAGTGGAAGAGGGCAAGATTTCACATAGAATAAACATTCATATAATCTCTGTAGCAAAACTGGTATTTCAAGCCTATTGTGTATTTTTTTGCTGGTTTTCATAGAAAACCACCAACTAAATCCCATTTAGGTCAGAAAATTTGGGTGTGTGTGGGTGTGTGTGTGTGTGTGTGTGATTTCTTGGCTTATGGTTCCTTCGTTCTTTTTCAAAGAATAGTGGGTTGGGTTCTTCTCACATCCCATTACTCTAGACCTTTTCTGTAGTCACATTTCACTCTCAATCTGAACTTTTCTACCTCTTCCTTTTAAAGACTGTTGGAATTAAATGGCAACACCTGGATAATTCAGTATAATCTATTTCAAAATCAGTTAAAATCACTATAATCTCTCTATTTTAAAATTATTATTGTGACTATGCAAACTTCAGCCTAACCATGTTATCATTTGCTTGGTAAAGTTGTTAAGAGTTGTGATTGTTGATAATAGCCATTCTAACTGGAGTGAGATGATATCTCATTGTGGTTTTAATTTGCATTTCCCTGATTAGGGATGTTGAGCATATTTTCATGTTCCTGTTGGCCATTTGTATGTCTTATTTTGAGAAATATCTGTCAGGTCCTTGTCCACTATTTAATTGCATAACTTGTTTTTTTGCCATTGAGTCATTTGTCTCTTATATATTCTGGGTATTAGCCCCTGTCTGATGTGTAATTTGCGAATGCTTTCTCCCATTCAGTAGGTTATTTCTTCATTTTGTTGACAGTGTCTCTTGCTGTGCAGAAGCTTTTTAGTTTGATGAAGTCCTGTTTGTCTATTTTTGCTTTAGTTGCCTTTGCCTTTGTTGTCTCGCTCAAAAAAGTGCTGCCCACTCCCATTTCATGTAGCATTTCCTCTATGTCTTCTTCTTCTTGTTTCATAGTTTGGGGTCTTAAATTAAGGTCTTGGCCAATTTTGAGTTGATTTTTGTGTATGGTGAGAGATAGAGATCTAGTTTTAATTTTCTGCATGTGGATATCCAGTATTCATGGCACCATTTGTTGAAGAGTCTGTCTCTTCCCTATTGTACATTTCTGTCACCTTTATCAAATGTCAGCTGGCTGTAAGTGCATGGATTTATTTCAGGACTCTCTATTCTATTCCATTGGTCAATTTTCCTGTTTTTATGTTAGTACCATGCTGTTTTGTTTACTTTTTTATGTCAGTAGCATCCTGTTTGGTAGCTTTATATTATATTTTGAAGTAAAGAAGTGTAATGCCTCCAACTTTGTTCTTTTTAATCAAGATTGCTTTCTTTATATGGGGTCTTTTATGGTTCCATGCAAATTTTAAGATTTTTTTTTCTATTTTTGTGAAGAATGTCATTTGTATTTTGATAGGGATCTCATTAAATGTGTAGATTGCTTTGTCATATGGACATTTGGTGCTGTTAATCTTCCGACCCCTGAACATGGCATATCATTCCATTTATTTGTGTCTCCTTCAAATTTTTTCACCAATGTTTCATAGTTTTCATTGTACAAGTCTTTCACCTCCTTGGTTAAATTTACTCCTAGGTATTTCATTTTTGGTAGCTATCGTGAATGGTATTACTTTCTTTTTTATTTCTTCTTTGGCTATCTCATAACTGGTTTATAGCAAGGTTATTGATTTTTGTGTGTTGACTTTGTATCCTGCCACTATACTGAATTCATTTATTAGTTCTAGTAACTTTTTGCTGGAGTCTTTAGGGTTTTCTATGTATAGGATCATGTCACATGCAAATAGAGATAGTTTGACTTCCTCCTTTCTGATTTGAATGCCTTATTGCACTCACTAGAACTCCCAGTACTATGTTGAAAAAGAGTAGGGAAAATGGACATCCTTGTCTTGTTCCAGATCTCATAGGAAAAGCCTCCAATTTTTATTCATTTAGTATGATATTGGCTGTAGATTTGTCATATATGGCCTTTATTGTGTTGAGGTACATTCCTTCTATACCTAATTTATGTTTTTATCATGAAGGTGTGTTGGATTTTATCAAACGCGTTTTCTGCATTTATTTAAATGATCACATTTTTGTCTTCATTCTATTGATGTGATGTTTCATGTTTATTGATTTGCATATGTTGAGCCATCCTTGCATCCCTGGGATAAATCCCACTTGATCATGGTGTACGTTTTTGGATTCTGTTTATTAGTATTTTGTTGAGGATGTTTAGTTTGTGTTCATTAGGGATATTGTTGTGTAGTTTTCTTTTTGTGTTGTATCTTTGGTTTTGGTATGAGGGTAATGCTGATCTTGTAGAATGAGTTTGGAAGGATTCCCTCCTCTTCGATTCGGTGGAAGAGTCTGAGAAGAACTAGGAATAGTTCTTTAAATATTTGGTAGAATCAACAGTGAAGCAATCTGGTCCTGGGGCTTTCTTTGTTAGAAGACTATTTATTATGGCTTCAATCTCATTACTCATCATTGATCTGTTTAGGTTTTGGAGTTATTCAGGATTCAACTTTGGTAAGTTGTACGTATCCAGGAATTTATCCATTTCTTTAAGGTTTCCCAGTTTGTTTGCATAGAGTTGCTCTTCATTTTTTCATGATCTTTTTATTTTTGTGGTATCAGTTGTAATTTATCCTTTTACACTTCCGAATTTATTTATTTAAGTCTTCTCTCTTTTTTCTTCATTAATCTAGCAAAAGTTTTATCAATTATGTTTATCTTTTTGAAAAACAAACTCTGTTTCATTGATCCTTTGTGGTTTTTTTAAAAAAATCTCCAATTCATTGATTTCTACTCTGATCTTTGTAATTTATCTCCCTTTACTGATTTGGGATTTGTCTTGTTCTTGTTTTTCCAGTTCCTTGAGATGTAATGTTAAGCTGTTTATTTGGAGCCTTTCTTCTTTTTTGATGTAGGCATTTACTGTTATAAACTTCCCTCTTAAAACTGCTTTTGCTGTGTCCCATAGCTTCTGGTATGTTGTGTGTTCATTTTCATATGTCTCCATGAATTTTTTAATTTCACTCTCAATTTCTTCTTTGACCCATTTGTTGTTTAGGAGCATATTGTTTAATTTCCAAGTATTCCTACAGATCCTAATGTCTCTTTTGTTGTTTACTTTTAGTTTTATTCCATTATGGTCAGACAAGTAGTTGATGTGATTTAGATTTTTTAAAAATTTGTTGAGACTTCTTTTGTGTCCTAACACAAAAGAAACACGTTTTCTAGAGAGAGTTCCATGTGCTGCTGAGAAGAATGTGTATTATGCAGCCGTTAGATGAGATGTTCTATAAATGCCCATTAGGTCCAGTCAGCCTATGGTAGAGAATAATTCTGATGTTTTCTGGGTAATTTTCTGTCCAAATGATCTGTCCTTTGCTGAATGTGAGGTGCTAATGTCTGTAACTGTTATTTTGTTGGAATTAATCTCTCCCATTAGTTCCAATAGCAATTGCTTGATATAACTGGGTGCTCCGGAGTTGGGTGTGTATATATTTAGAATTGTTAAATCCTCTTGTTGAATTGATCCTCTATCATTATATAATAACCTTTCTTTTCTTTTTTATTTACTTTCCTAGGCTTGAAGTCTATTTTACCTGATGTAAATGTAGCTGCTCACTCCTATTCTTTTTTAGTTTTCATTTGCACGAAATATTTTCCATCCCTTCACTTTCAGCTGGTGCATGTCTTTATTGGTTAAGTGAGTTTCTTATAGGCAGCATATTGTTGGTGCTTGTTTCGTAATCTATTCAGCCACTCTGTGTCTTTTAACTGGGCCATTTAATCTGTTTACATTTAGGGACTCATAACTACAATTTTGCTATTTTTCTTTTCTGGTTGTTTTGTAGATCCTTCTATCCTGACTCATTATCTTTCCATGTGGTTGAGTGAATTTTTTTCTAATTTTATATTTTGATTTATTGCTATTCATTTTTAGTATGTCTCTTTTAAATTTTTGTGTCATGGTTAGCATGAAGCTTACAAAAAGCATGTTGTAGTTATAACAAATTATTTTAGGCTAATAACAACTTAACCTTGATATCTAAGAAAGAAGAAAAACCAAAGCACACCCTAAGCTTTGGCATCATTCCCCCTTCACACATATAGTTTTTGATATTTTGTTGTTCCAAATTACATCTTTTATTGCCTGTCTCATATAGTTGTGGCATATGTTATTGCCTTGTTTGGTATGTTCTTTAGTTTTTATGCTATGGATAAAATTTGTTTATTCACTACCCTTACAACACTGGAGTATTCTGAGATTGTCTGTATATTTACTTTATTCATGAGTTACATACCTTCAGATGTTTTCTTTCTACTCTTTAGCATTCTTTTCTTTCAGATTAAAGAACTCTCTTTAGTATTTCTTGTAAGACTGGTCTAGTTTTGATGAATTCCCTTAGCTTTTGTTTGTCTAAGAAAGACTTTATTTCTCATTCATATTTGAAGTTTCACCAGACACAGAATTCTTGGCTGACAATCTATTTCTTTCAGCACTCTGAATATATCATCCCATTGTCCTGTGGCCTGTAGGGTTTCTACTGAGAAATCTGATGAGAGATGTATTGGGGCTCAATTGAATATTGCATGTTTTGGGACCGGATCACCCTCCCACAACCAGGCACACCAAGCCAGCACCTTGGGGCCTGCCTGGGGACCCAAGGCAAGGAGAAGGGGACTGGACCTCTCTCCCACAACCAGGGACACCATGCCAGTACCTCATGGCCCATCCGGCCCAGAGACATGCAGAAGGGGACTGGACCCTCCTCCCACACAGGC
The DNA here is from genome assembly GCF_000696425.1 of Galeopterus variegatus. NCBI lineage: Eukaryota > Metazoa > Chordata > Mammalia > Dermoptera > Cynocephalidae > Galeopterus > Galeopterus variegatus. Next base: position 12,023 of record NW_007740398.1, on the reverse strand, counting down.
ACAAAATGCCAGCACCTCAGGGCCCACCTGGGTATGCAAGGTATGGAGAAGGGGACTGGACCCTCCTCTCACAACCAGGCACACTGCATCAGTACCTCAGGGACTGCCTGGGGACCCGAGGCATGGAGAAGGGGACTGGACCTCTCTCCTACTACCAGGCACACCAAGCCAGTCCTGGGGCATGGAGAAGAGGACCATACCACCCTCCCACAACCAGGCACACCATGCCAGCATCTCAGAGCCCACAGGGACCCAGGGCATGGAGAAGGAGACCGGACCTCTCTCCCACAACCAGGCACACCAAGCCAGCACCTTGGGTCTCACCCAGTGACCTGAGGCATGGAGCCAGGAACCAGACCCTAGTCCCACAACAAGGCACACCATGCCAGTACCTTGGAGCCCACCCAGGGACCCAAGGCAAGGAGAAGCGGACTGGACCTCTCTCCCACAACCAGGGACACCATGCCCACACCTCAGGGCCCGCCCAGCCCAGATGCATACAGAAGGGGACTGTACTTTCCTCCCACACCAAGCACAAAATGCCAGCACCTTGGGGACCACCTGGGTACCCGAGGTATGAAGAAGGGGACCGGACCCTCCTCCCACAACCAGGCACACCTGTACCAGTACCTCGGGGCCCACCCAAAGACCCAGGAAATGGAGAAGGGGACTGTACCCTTCTCCCACAACCAGGCACATGGCACTTGGGCCTTGGGCCTGCCCAGGGACCAGAGGCGTGGAGAAGGGGACCCAACACACCCTACACCCAGGCATACCGACAGTGCCAAGGAGCATGCCAAAAATAGCACCTCCATGTGGGTGGCCCACCACAGCCACCACAATAACCCTGGCTGCTGCAAAAACGGCTAGACACCACAACCACCACACAGATGGCCCGCCAGCCACTGGAGTGCATTCACACAAGAAGAGTCACCAGCAGAGACAAAAGAAAAGGATGTCTCTTTCCACAAAACCCATTTCAGAGTGACAGAAGAAACATCTGCTGTATGATAATATTGGGGGACCTGATCACATCTCTCAGCATTGGACAGATTATCTAGGCAACA
>NW_007740398.1:8084-9808 GCF_000696425.1 Galeopterus variegatus | reverse complement strand
AAAAAAAAAAAAGAATTTAATTGGCAACCTCAGAGCTTCCTGTATCTGGATGCTGTTGTCTATCTCCATACTCGGAAATTTTCAGTCACTATTTCCTTGAATATGCTTCCTAGGTCTCTTCCTTTTTTCTTCTCCTTCAAGTATTCCAATTTTGTGGAGGTTATTTCCCTTGAGGAAGTCCAATATTTGCTGTATATCTGTTTATTTTTCTCTTTTTCTTTTTTCTATTTTTTGCTCCTTCTATTGAATAATTCTGTGTGTTTTATCTTCAAGCTCACTGAATCTTTTCTTTGTTTAATTAAGTCTGCTGTTTGAGTTTTCTATTGCATTTCTCAATTCAAATAATGTATTCTTTATTTCTAGAATTTCTATTTTTTGAACTGATTCTATTCCTTTGTCTTGTTTCTCATTCTGCTCCTGATATTTTTTCCAAATATCATTTAATTTTCTGTCTGTATTTTTTGTGACTCATTGAGCATCCTTAAACAAATCATTCTGAATTCTCTGTCAGATATTTCATAGATCTGCTGTTGTTCCTCTGCATACATTGTTAGTGCTTTGTTTGTTTACTTTGGTGACAACATATTTCTCTGTTCTTTCTCAATCTTTGTGTCTTTACGTTGATTCCTGGGCACTTGAGGAGACTGCTATCTCTTCTAGTTTTAATAGATGGTTATCAGAGCTATGTCTCTGGTCTGCATTTTTTCCCCCATTCTGTAGTGGATTAATAACTGCTATTACCAGTTAGAATTTTCACAGGAACTAATGTACTGTTCTGTGGTTAATTCCCAAGTAGGGGGAGCTTCCTATGGGAACAAAACTGTGAGCTCTGTGCTTAAGCTAAATTGCTGCTTTGCTGTTGAAACTCTGGGAAAGAGTTTTTGTATGCATCATTAAGAACTTCCAGGTCTGAGCTGTGTGGAAATTGTGGCCTTTCTCTGAGATTTTTCTGCAGATTGCACCCCCACCAGTTCTATGGCCCTGACTATTTTCCTACTGAGACCAGCTGCCCTTTCTGTGCTCAATGTTTCCCCAGCAGGCCAGCATTCCTTATGTATTCCAACTGATTCCTGTGTGGCAGGTCATGTACACACCCCTTGCAATAACTCACTGATATCTGGGCAGCTCCTTTCTGCAGTTGGCTGCAGTTGCTTGCTCCTGTGTGGGTCCAGGTGTGCTGCCAGTCTTTATGGCTTGTGGTCTGGAATGGTTCACTCTAAAGCCCTCTTACCTGCTGCAGACTCAAAGGTGGTTTATACAAAGGGTGCTGCTGTGGGTTTTTCTGGTTTCAGTCTGTATGTAGCAGCCATGCCTCTCCCCCTTCCAGGGTGACTTAGAAACAGCCAGGGCTCAGAACAACAGGTGCCTTCCCTACACCAGCTCATTGTGACTGCTCAATATCTTCATGAACTCTTTGGGTTTCTCCTCCTCTTCCCTCAGTTCTAGTGGTCCCTTGCTGGCAGTTTTTCCATTTTAATAGTTGTAAATTGGTTACTTGTGGGGAGGAGAGATGCTGAGAATCAAAAATAGTTTATCTTATTTAGACTTACAGTTACAAATGACTCAGATTTATTGATGATTATTATTCCACACTTTCCAAATAAAAGGAATTCTAAATGAAAGTTCAAAGAGACAAACCACAGAATTCACCACAAACATATTTTCAAATACTTATTAACCATACAGGTTGTCTTTACTTTTGTGTGTTTTATTTTTATCTATTT
>NW_007740398.1:5240-7902 GCF_000696425.1 Galeopterus variegatus | reverse complement strand
ATAGTTGTAAATTGGTTACTTGTGGGGAGGAGAGATGCTGAGAATCAAAAATAGTTTATCTTATTTAGACTTACAGTTACAAATGACTCAGATTTATTGATGATTATTATTCCACACTTTCCAAATAAAAGGAATTCTAAATGAAAGTTCAAAGAGACAAACCACAGAATTCACCACAAACATATTTAGACAAACCACAATATTCACCACAAACATATTCTCAAATACTTATTAACCATACAGGTTGTCTTTACTTTTGTGTGTTTTATTTTTATCTATTTTATTTGAACAGTTTTCTACTGAGTTTGCCCTTGTTTTTTATTCATTTATAGAATGGCTTTATAAATTGTGGGCACTGATAGTTTGCTTATTATTTACTAACTACTTTCAGTGTGATTCTTATCATTTCACTTATTTTATTTTTAAATAATTTCACTTATTTTGTGATGTTTGTGTTTACAGACATTTTCTATATGGATATAATTACAATAATTAATATTTTACATTATGATTTGTACATTTTTAGTTTTAATTAAGAAATAAACTTTATCCAGTAGTCATAAATATATTTTTCTGTCTTTTCTCCTATGCAGTTTTCATATTTGCTTAATACATGAAACTCTTTTTTTATGGTATGTCATGAAAACATGGGGCAGAAAAAAGATGCATACAATCAGCTATCAAAACTGGTTCAGGCTCAATTGCACTCTTGTGTGAATGTTTAGAAAATCTTTTAAAATTTTCTCTCTCTTTAGATATTACATTGTTTTATCTTCTGTTTCTATTATGAAATCGATGGAAAATTCCCCCAGTGTCCCAGATGAGGTAAGAGTTTTGATGAAAGTTTACTACAAGCTCACAATTTCTTCCTAAGGAGTGGACTCATGTAAAAAGAGTGGTCAGAACAACTCTCTCCTTTGAAATGACCCAAGGTTAGTCCTTTAGAGCCTTGCCAGAGAGTCTCCAACATCTGTATGTTAATTTGCACATTTGCTTCTGTTTGTTTTTGTTTTTATTTTGTCTACTCCTCATCACTGAAAGAAGAGCATCTATAGTCTCCTAGATTCCCCTGCAAAATCAGACCCTTATTTTAAGGCACAGGTCTGGAAACTGGGTTATACTATTTGAATATTGCTTATCATTGTCTTAATAATGAATAGTCATGAATACTTATGACAGAGTCTTTGCTTCAATGTATATCCTGAAATTTCCATCTCATTTTAATATTAAATTACTTAAGTATAGAGATGTCCTCAGTGAGAATGGTAGAGTAGGAATCTTCAAAAATTCACCCAGCATAAAACCAATGAAAAAATTGGCAAAATTTGTTAGAATCATCTTATTCACACTTATGGAAATTAACCAAAGGCTTGCAGCAGCCTGAAGATCATTTATTCAAGGAACATTGCTGAATCTAGGTACTAACAGTGAGTTCTGCCTATTTTAAATTGTTTGAAAATCATCTTACTCTCCAGCTATCCAAAGCCTTAAAAAAAAAAAAAAAAAAAAAAAAAAAAAAGCAGGCTGGCAATCCCAGGGAAGCTTTGTAGCCATAGAAGGGAGCAAAATGAAGCTGGAGCTCTTTCAAAGCCTCATTCCCAAAGAATTGCCATTATCTGACCTCTTTGGTGATTCCCTGGAAGACCCATCTTAATAGGCTGAATAGGAGCTGGACCAGAGCTAAAATCCTTCTCCCAGTGTGTTGAGGGGGAATTTGTTGAAAACAATGTAGGCAAGTGTTTTAACTACACAGCTGCCTGATACAATGAATAACCATTGTGGTAAATAATATACTAACCAAAATGCTTAAAAGGAAAAGCTGGAGAATATATATAGCAGCTTTGAAAAGGGCTGACATAACACTGGGAATCTAGAAGATCAGGTGCATGTGTAAGGCTGTGAGGATGCCCTAATCTCTCTCCTCCTGCTGACCTTAAGACTCTGTAAAAGCAGAAAATAAAAGTACTCAACCATCCCATTCACAGCTCTTCTTTAGCTGTAAATTGGATGGTTGAGTACTGAATGCACACCCCAAAATGCTAACAGAGCCCCTCAGCAAGACTGGGAGATTTATTCTTCCCAACAATTAAGAAAATCTGTTTTCATTCATTAGCTGACCACTAAGATAACTGAGTACAGAACTCTGTGCCTGAACATGATAAAGAATTAAACTTTAGAAAAATAGATCAAAAAGTCACTAAAAAAAACAACTATAATAATCAACAACAGCAAATACTAGCAATGGGGAGAATCTAATTTCAATAGTTAACAAGTCATATTATGTATTTAATTTATGTATTTATAATTTATTCATATTATGAATGTCCAGTTTTTAACCAAAAAAAAAATTATGAGACATATAAAGTCATAGACATATGGCCAATATGCAGAAAAAATAAAATAAATTGAACCTGTCTCTGAAAAAGCTCAGATGTTAGACTTACTATAAAAAGACTTAAAAATAGCTACTTTAAATATGTTCACAGAGCTAAAGGAAAGTAGGAGAAAAACATCACACCAAATATAAAATATCAACAAAGACAATTTACAGAAAAGAATTAAACAGAAATTCTGGTGTTGAACAGTATAATGATTAAAATTAAAAAAATCTCTACAGGGTCTCAAAAGCAGATTTTAGCAATCAAAAAAGAATTGGAAAACA